>NW_025956699.1:0-61201 GCF_023159225.1 Perognathus longimembris pacificus | reverse complement strand
AAACTTTTGGGCAGTTACCAGTACAGTAACCATAATAGGAAGTACTTAATTTATTAAGCTACTGCTTTTCTTAATCTCAGTGGAGATATTTACTGATAAACAGCTACCTACGCAGCATGTTCATGTCGTTCCTAAATGAGCTTTTATCTCTCTCCCCGCACCACAAATCAGATTCTTCTGAGGAGTCCCCAGTACATTATCCTTTCCCCCTGTGTAATTACCTTAACAAGCTCCAGCTGTTTTTATTCTCAGAAGGTTTACTCCCTGATATACAGCTGCCTATCCCCCTTCGTAAGTGCAGGTCCTAAATGAGCTTTTTTCCTCTGTTCCCTCACCACAATCCAGATTCTTTTGGGGAGTTACCAGTACAGTAACCATACCAGGAAGTACTTAATTTATTAAGCTACTGCTTTTCTTAATCTCAGTGGAGATATTTACTGATAAACAGCTACCTACGCAGCATGTTCATGTAGTTCCTAAATGAGCTTTTATCTCTCTCCCCTCACCACAAATCAGATTCTTCTGAGGAGTTTCGAGTACATTATCCTTTCCCCTGTGTAATTACCCTTAACAAGCTCCAGCTGTTTTTATTCTCAGAAGGTTTACTCCCTGATATACAGCTGCCTACCCCCTTCGTAAGTGCAGGTCCTAAATGAGATTTTTTCTCTGTTCCCTCACCACAATCTAGATTCTTTTGGGGAGTTACCAGTACAGTAACCATAATAGGAAGTATTTAATTTATTAAGCTACTGCTTTTCTTAATCTCAGTGGAGATATTTAGTGATAAACAGCTACCTACGCCGCATGTTCATGTAGATCCTAAATGAGCTTTTATCTCTCTCCCCCTCACCACAAATCAGATTCTTCTGAGGAGTTGCCAGTACATTATCCTTTCCCCTGTGTAATTACCTTAACAAGCTCCAGCTGTTTTTATTCTCAGAAGGTTTACTCCCTGATATACAGCTGCCTACCCCCTTCGTAAGTGCAGGTCCTAAATGAGCTTTTTTCTCTGTTCCCTCACCACAATCCAGATTCTTTTGGGGAGTTACCAGTACAGTAACCATACCAGGAAGTATTTAAT
Organism: Perognathus longimembris pacificus; assembly: GCF_023159225.1. Lineage (NCBI taxonomy): Eukaryota > Metazoa > Chordata > Mammalia > Rodentia > Heteromyidae > Perognathus > Perognathus longimembris. Next base: position 60,120 of record NW_025956699.1, on the reverse strand, counting down.
TTATTAAGCTACTGCTTTTCTTAATCTCAGTGGAGATATTTAGTGATAAACAGCTACCTACGCAGCATGTTCATGTAGTTCCTAAATGAGCTTTTATCTCTCTCCCCTCACCACAAATCAGATTCTTCTGAGGAGTTCCCAGTACATTATCCTTTCCCCTGTGTAATTACCTTAACCAGCTCCAGCTGTTTTTATTCTCAGAAGGTTTACTCCCTGATATACAGCTGCCTACCCCCTTCGTAAGTGCAGGTCATAAATGAGCTTTTTTCTCTGTTCGCTCACCACAATCCAGATTCTTTTGGGGAGTTACCAGTACAGTAACCATACCAGGAAGTATTTTATTTATTAAGCTACTGCTTTTCTTAATCTCAGTGGAGATATTTAGTGATAAACAGCTACCTACGCAGCATGTTCATGTAGTTCCTAAATAAGCTTTTATCTCTCTCCCCTCACCACAAATCAGATTCTTCTGAGGAGTTCCCAGTACATTATCCTTTCCCCTGCGTAATTACCTTAACAAGCTCCAGCTGTTTTTATTCTCAGAAGGTTTACTCCCTGATATACAACTGCCTACCCCCCTTCGTAAGTACAGGTCCTAAATGAGCTTTTTTCTCTGTTCCCTCACCACAATCCAGATTCTTTTGGGGGAGTTACCAGTACAGTAACCATACCAGCAAGTACTTAATTTATTAAGCACCTGCTTTTCTTAATCTCAGTGGAGATATTTACTGATAAACAGCTACCTACGCAGCATGTTCATGTCGTTCCTAAATGAGCTTTTATCTCTCTCCCCGCACCATAAATCAGATTCTTCTGAGGAGTTCCCAGTACATTATCCTTTCCCCTGTGTAATTACCTTAACAAGCTCCAGCTGTTTTTATTCTCAGAAGGTTTACTCCCTGATATACAGCTGCCTACCCCCATCGTAAGTGCAGGTCCTAAATGAGCTTTTTTCTCTGTTCCCTCACCATAATCCAGAATCTTTTGGGCAGTTACCAGTACAGTAACCATAATAGGAAGTACTTAATTTATTAAGCTACTGCTTTTCTTAATCTCAGTGGAGATATTTACTGATAAACAGCTACATACGCAGCATGTTCATGTCGTTCCTAAATGAGCTTTTATCTCTCTCCCCCGCACCACAAATCAGATTCTTCTGAGGAGTTCCCAGTACATTATCTTTTCCCCTGTGTAATTACCTTAACAAGCTCCAGCTGTTTTTATTCTCAGAAGATTCACTCCCTGATATACAGCTGCCTAACCCCTTCGTAAGTGCAGGTCCTAAATGAGCTTTTTTCTCTGTTCCCTCACCACTATCCAGATTCTTTGGGAGATACCAGTACAGTAACCATACCAGGAAGTACTTAATTTATTAAGCTACTGCTTTTCTTAATCGCAGTGGAGATATTTACTGATAAACAGCTACGTATGCAGCATGTTCATGTCGTTCCTAAATGAGCTTTTATCTCTCTCCCCTCACCACAAATCACATTCTTCTGAGGAGTTCCCAGTACATTATCCTTTCCCCTGTGTAATTACCTTAACAAGCTCCAGCTGTTTTTATTCTCAGAAGGTTTTCTCCCTGATATACAGCTGCCTACCCCCTTCGTAAGTGCAGATCGTAAATGAGCTTTTTTCTCTGTTCCCTCACCACAATCCAGATTCTATTGGGAGTTACCAGTAAAGTAACCATACCAGGAAGTACTTATTTTATTAAGCTATTGCTTTTCTTAATCTCAGTGCAGATATTTACTGATAAACAGCTACCTACGCAGCATGTTCATGTCGTTCCTAAATGAGCTTTTATCTCTCTCCCCTCACCACAAATCAGATTCTTCTGAGGAGTTCCCAGTACATTATCCTTTCCCCTGTGTAATTACCTTAACCAGATCCAGCTGTTTTTATTCTCAGAAGGTTTACTCCCTGATATACAGCTGCCTACCCCCTTCGTAAGTGCAGGTCCTAAATGAGCTTTTTTCTCTGTTCCCTCACCACAATCCAGATTCTTTTGGGGAGTTACCCAGTACATTAACCATACCAGGAAGTACTTAATTTATTAAGCTACTGCTTTTCTTAATCTCAGTGGAGATATTTACTGATAAACAGCTACCTACGCAGCATGTTCATGTCGTTCTTAAATGAGCTTTTATCTCTCTCCCATCACCACAAATCAGATTCTTCTGAGGAGTTCCCAGTACATTATCCTTTCCCCTGTGTAATTACCTTAACAAGCTCCAGCAGTTTTTATTCTCAGAAGGTTTACTCCCTGATATACACCTGCCTACCCCCTTCGTAAGTGCAGGTCCTAAATGAGCATTTTTTCTCTGTTCCCTCACCACAATCCAGATTCTTTTGGAAGTTACCAGTACAGTAACCATACCAGGAAGTACTTAATTTATTAAGCTACTGCTTTTCTTAATCTCAGTGGAGATATTTACTGATAAACAGCTACGTATGCAGCATGTACATGTCGTTCCTAAATGAGCTTTTATCTCTCTCCCCTCACCACAAATCCCATTCTTCTGAGGAGTTCCCAGTACATTATCCTTTCCCCTGTGTAATTACCTTAACAAGCTCCAGCTGTTTTTATTCTCAGAAGTTTTTCTCCCTGATATACAGCTGCCTACCCCCTTCGTAAGTGCAGTTCCTAAATGAGCTTTTTTCTCTGTTCCCTCACCACAATCCAGATTCTTTTGGGGGAGTTACCAGTAAAGTAACCATACCAGGAAGTACTTATTTTATTAAGCTATTGCTTTTCTTAATCTCAGTGGATATATTTACTGATAAACAGCTACCTACGCAGCATGTTCATGTCGTTCCTAAATGAGCTTTTATCTCTCTCCCCTCACCACAAATCAGATTCTTCTGAGGAGTTCCCAGTACATTATCCTTTCCCCTGTGTAATTACCTTAACCAGCTCTAGCTGTTTTTATTCTCAGAATGTTTACTCCCTTATATACAGCTGCCTACCCCCTTCGTAAGTGCAATTCCTAAATGAGCTTTTTTCTCTGTTCCCTCACCACAATCCAGATTCTTTTGGGGAGTTACCAGTAAAGTAACCATACCAGGAAGAACTTATTTTATTAAGCTACTGCTTTTCTTAATCTCAGTGGAGATATTTACTGAGAAACAGCTACTTACGCAGTATGTTCATGTCGTTCCTAAATGAGCTTTTATCTCTCTCCCCTCACCACAAATCAGATTCTTCTGAGGAGTTCCCAGTACATTATCCTTTCCCCTGTGTAATTACCTTCACAAGCTCCAGCTGTTTTTATTTTCAGAAGGTTTACTCCCTGATATACAGCTGCCTACCCCCTTCGTAAGTGCAGGTCCTAAATGAGCCTTTTTCTCTGTTCCCTCACCACAATCCAGATTCTTTTGGGGAGTTACCAGTACAGTAACCATACCAGGAAGTACTTAATTTATTAAGCTACTGCTTTTCTTAATCTCAGTGGAGATATTTACTGATAAACAGCTACGTATGCAGCATGTTCATGTCGTTCCTAAATGAGCTTTTATCTCTCTCCCCTCACCACAAATCAGATTCTTCTGAGGAGTTTCCAGTACATTATCCTTTCCCCTGTGTAATTACCTTAACAAGCTCCAGCTGTTTTTATTCTCAGAAGGTTTACTCCCTGATATACAGCTGCCTACCCCCTTCGTAAGTGCAGGTCCTAAATGAGCTTTTTTCTCTGTTCCCTCACCACAATCCAGATTCTTTTGGGGAGTTACCAGTACAGTAACCATACCAGGAAGTATTTAATTTATTAAGCTACTGCTTTTCTTAACCTCAGTGGAGATATTTAGTGATAAACAGCTACCTACGCAGCATGTTCATGTAGTTCCTAAATGAGCTTTTATCTCTCTCCCCTCACCACAAATCAGAGTCTTCTGAGGAGTTCCCAGTACATTATCCTTTCCCCTGTGTAATTACCTTAACCAGCTCCAGCTGTTTTTATTCTCAGAAGGTTACTCCCTGATATACAGCTGCCTACCCCCTTCGTAAGTGCAGGTCCTAAATGAGCTTTTTTCTCTGTTCCCTCACCACAATCCAGATTCATTTGGGGAGTTACCAGTACAGTAACCATACCAGGAAGTATTTTATTTATTAAGCTACTGCTTTTCTTAATCTCAGTGGAGATATTTAGTGATAAACAGCTACCTACGCAGCATGTTCATGTAGTTCCTAAATGAGCTTTTATCTCTCTCCCCTCACCACAAATCAGATTCTTCTGAGGAGTTCCCAGTACATTATCCTTTCCCCTGCGTAATTACCTTAACAAGCTCAGCTGTTTTTATTCTCAGAAGGTTTACTCCTGATATACAACTGCCTACCCCCTTCGTAAGTACAGGTCCTAAATGAGCTTTTTTCTCTGTTCCCTCACCACAATCCAGATTCTTTTGGGGAGTTACCAGTACAGTAACCATACCAGCAAGTACTTAATTTATTAAGCTACTGCTTTTCTTAATCTCAGTGGAGATATTTACTGATAAACAGCTACCTACGCAGCATGTTCATGTCGTTCCTAAATGAGCTTTTATCTCTCTCCCCCGCACCATAAATCAGATTCTTCTGAGGAGTTCCCAGTACATTATCCTTTCCCCTGTGTAATTACCTTGACAAGCTCCAGCTGTTTTTATTCTCAGAAGGTTTACTCCCTGATATACAGCTGCCTACCCCCATCGTAAGTGCAGGTCCTAAATGAGCTTTTTTCTCTGTTCCCTCACCATAATCCAGAATCTTTTGGGCAGTTACCAGTACAGTAACCATAATAGGAAGTACTTAATTTATTAAGCTACTGCTTTTCTTAATCTCAGTGGAGATATTTACTGATAAACAGCTACCTACGCAGCATGTTCATGTCGTTCCTAAATGAGCTTTTATTTCTCTCCCCGCACCACAAATCAGATTCTTCTGAGGAGTTCCCAGTACATTATCCTTTCCCCTGTGTAATTACCTTAACAAGCTCCAGCTGTTTTTATTCTCAGAAGATTCACTCCCTGATATACAGCTGCCTACCCCCTTCGTAAGTGCAGGTCCTAAATGAGCTTTTTTCTCTGTTCCCTCACCACTATCCAGATTCTTTTGGGGAGTTACCAGTACAGTAACCATACCAGGAAGTACTTAATTTATAAAGCTACTGCTTTTCTTAATCGCAGTGGAGATATTTACTGATAAACAGCTACGTATGCAGCATGTACATGTCGTTCCTAAATGAGCTTTTATCTCTCTCCCCTCACCACCAATCACATTCTTCTGAGGAGTTCCCAGTACATTATCCTTTCCCCTGTGTAATTACCTTAACAAGCTCCAGCTGTTTTTATTCTCAGAAGGTTTTCTCCCTGATATACAGCTGCCTACCCCCTTCGTAAGTGCAGGTCCTAAATGAGCTTTTTTCTCTGTTCCCTCACCACAATCCAGATTCTTTTGGGGAGTTACCAGTAAAGTAACCATACCAGGAAGTACTTATTTTATTAAGCTATTGCTTTTCTTAATCTCAGTGGATATATTTACTGATAAACAGCTACCTACGCAGCATGTTCATGTCGTTCCTAAATGAGCTTTTATCTCTCTCCCCCTCACCACAAATCAGATTCTTCTGAGGAGTTCCCAGTACATTATCCTTTCCCCTGTGTAATTACCTTAACCAGCTCTAGCTGTTTTTATTCTCAGAATGTTTACTCCCTTATATACAGCTGCCTACCCCCTTCGTAAGTGCAATTCCTAAATGAGCTTTTTTCTCTGTGTCCCTCACCACAATCCAGATTCTTTTGGGGAGTTACCAGTAAAGTAACCATACCAGGAAGAACTTATTTTATTAAGCTACTGCTTTTCTTAATCTCAGTGGAGATATTTACTGAGAAACAGCTACTTACCGCAGTATGTTCATGTCGTTCCTAAATGAGCTTTTATCTCTCTCCCCTCACCACAAATCAGATTCTTCTGAGGAGTTCCCAGTACATTATCCTTTCCCCTGTGTAATTACCTTCACAAGCTCCAGCTGTTTTTATTTTCAGAAGGTTTACTCCCTGATATACAGCTGCCTACCCCCTTCGTAAGTGCAGGTCCTAAATGAGCCTTTTTCTCTGTTCCCTCACCACAATCCAGATTCTTTTGGGGAGTTACCAGTACAGTAACCATACCAGGAAGTACTTAATTTATTAAGCTACTGCTTTTCTTAATCTCAGTGGAGATATTTACTGATAAACAGCTACGTATGCAGCATGTTCAAGTCGTTCCTAAATGAGCTTTTATCTCTCTCCCCTCACCACAAATCAGATTCTTCTGAGGAGTTTCCAGTACATTATCCTTTCCCCTGTGTAATTACCTTAACAAGCTCCAGCTGTTTTTATTCTCAGAAGGTTTACTCCCTGATATACAGCTGCCTACCCCCTTCGTAAGTGCAGGTCCTAAATGAGCTTTTTTCTCTGTTCCCTCACCACAATCCAGATTCTTTTGGGGAGTTACCAGTACAGTAACCATACCAGGAAGTATTTAATTTATTAAGCTACTGCTTTTCTTAACCTCAGTGGAGATATTTAGTGATAAACAGCTACCTACGCAGCATGTTCATGTAGTTCCTAAATGAGCTTTTATCTCTCTCCCCTCACCACAAATCAGAGTCTTCTGAGGAGTTCCAGTACATTATCCTTTCCCCTGTGTAATTACCTAACCAGCTCCAGCTGTTTTTATTCTCAGAAGGTTTACTCCCTGATATACAGCTGCCTACCCCCTTCGTAAGTGCAGGTCATAAATGAGCTTTTTTCTCTGTTCCCTCACCACAATCCAGATTCATTTGGGGAGTTACCAGTACAGTAACCATACCAGGAAGTATTTTATTTATTAAGCTACTGCTTTTCTTAATCTCAGTGGAGATATTTAGTGATAAACAGCTACCTACGCAGCATGTTCATGTAGTTCCTAAATGAGCTTTTATCTCTCTCCCCTCACCACAAATCAGATTCTTCTGAGGAGTTCCCAGTACATTATCCTTTCCCCTGCGTAATTACCTTAACAAGCTCCAGCTGTTTTTATTCTCAGAAGGTTTACTCCCTGATATACAACTGCCTACCCCCTTCGTAAGTACAGGTCCCTAAATGAGCTTTTTTCTCTGTTCCCTCACCACAATCCAGATTCTTTTGGGGAGTTACCAGTACAGTAACCATACCAGCAAGTACTTAATTTATTAAGCTACTGCTTTTCTTAATCTCAGTGGAGATATTTACTGATAAACAGCTACCTACGCAGCATGTTCATGTCGTTCCTAAATGAGCTTTTATCTCTCTCCCCGCACCATAAATCAGATTCTTCTGAGGAGTTCCCAGTACATTATCCTTTCCCCTGTGTAATTACCTTGACAAGCTCCGCTGTTTTTATTCTCAGAAGGTTTACTCCCTGATATACAGCTGCCTACCCCCATCGTAAGTGCAGGTCCTAAATGAGCTTTTTTCTCTGTTCCCTCACCATAATCCAGAATCTTTTGGGCAGTTACCAGTACAGTAACCATAATAGGAAGTACTTAATTTATTAAGCTACTGCTTTTCTTAATCTCAGTGGAGATATTTTACTGATAAACAGCTACCTACGCAGCATGTTCATGTCGTTCCTAAATGAGCTTTTATTTCTCTCCCCGCACCACAAATCAGATTCTTCTGAGGAGTTCCCAGTACATTATCCTTTCCCCTGTGTAATTACCTTAACAAGCTCCAGCTGTTTTTATTCTCAGAAGATTCACTCCCTGATATACAGCTGCCTACCCCCTTCGTAAGTGCAGGTCCTAAATGAGCTTTTTTCTCTGTTCCCTCACCACTATCCAGATTCTTTTGGGGAGTTACCAGTACAGTAACCATACCAGGAAGTACTTAATTTATAAAGCTACTGCTTTTCTTAATCGCAGTGGAGATATTTACTGATAAACAGCTACGTATGCAGCATGTACATGTCGTTCCTAAATGAGCTTTTATCTCTCTCCCCTCACCACCAATCACATTCTTCTGAGGAGTTCCCAGTACATTATCCTTTCCCCCTGTGTAATTACCTTAACCGATCCAGCTGTTTTTATTCTCAGAAGGTTTACTCCCTGATATACAGCTGCCTACCCCCTTCGTAAGTGCAGGTCCTAAATGAGCTTTTTTCTCTGTTCCCTCACCACAATCCAGATTCTTTTGGGGAGTTACCAGTACATTACCATACCAGGAAGTACTTAATTTATTAAGCTACTGCTTTTCTTAATCTCAGTGGAGATATTTACTGATAAACAGCTACCTACGCAGCATGTTCATGTCGTTCTTAAATGAGCTTTTATCTCTCTCCATCACCACAAATCAGATTCTTCTGAGGAGTTCCCAGTACATTATCCTTTCCCCTGTGTAATTACCTTAACAAGCTCCAGCAGTTTTTATTCTCAGAAGGTTTACTCCCTGATATACACCTGCCTACCCCCTTCGTAAGTGCAGGTCCTAAATGAGCATTTTTCTCTGTTCCCTCACCACAATCCAGATTCTTTTGGGAAGTTACCAGTACAGTAACCATACCAGGAGTACTTAATTTATTAAGCTACTGCTTTTCTTAATCTCAGTGGAGATATTTACTGATAAACAGCTACGTATGCAGCATGTACATGTCGTTCCTAAATGAGCTTTTATCTCTCTCCCCCTCACCACAAATCCCATTCTTCTGAGGAGTTCCCAGTACATTATCCTTTCCCTGTGTAATTACCTTAACAAGCTCCAGCTGTTTTTATTCTCAGAAGTTTTTCTCCCTGATATACAGCTGCCTACCCCCTTCGTAAGTGCAGTTCCTAAATGAGCTTTTTTCTCTGTTCCCTCACCACAATCCAGATTCTTTTGGGGAGTTACCAGTAAAGTAACCATACCAGGAAGAACTTATTTTATTAAGCTACTGCTTTTCTTAATCTCAGTGGAGATATTTACTGAGAAACAGCTACTTACGCAGTATGTTCATGTCGTTCCTAATGAGCTTTTATCTCTCTCCCCTCACCACAAATCAGATTCTTCTGAGGAGTTCCCAGTACATTATCCTTTCCCCTGTGTAATTACCTTCACAGCTCCAGCTGTTTTTATTTTTCAGAAGGTTTACTCCCTGATATACAGCTGCCTACCCCCTTCGTAAGTGCAGGTCCTAAATGAGCCTTTTTCTCTGTTCCCTCACCACAATCCAGATTCTTTTGGGGAGTTACCAGTACAGTAACCATACCAGGAAGTACTTAATTTATTAAGCTACTGCTTTTCTTAATCTCAGTGGAGATATTTACTGATAAACAGCTACGTATGCAGCATGTTCATGTCGTTCCTAAATGAGCTTTTATCTCTCTCCCCTCACCACAAATCAGATTCTTCTGAGGAGTTTCCAGTACATTATCCTTTCCCCTGTGTAATTACCTTAACAAGCTCCAGCTGTTTTTATTCTCAGAAGGTTTACTCCCTGATATACAGCTGCCTACCCCCCTTCGTAAGTGCAGGTCCTAAATGAGCTTTTTTCTCTGTTCCCTCACCACAATCCAGATTCTTTTGGGGAGTTACCAGTACAGTAACCATACCAGGAAGTATTTAATTTATTAAGCTAACTGCTTTTCTTAACCTCAGTGGAGATATTTAGTGATAAACAGCTACCTACGCAGCATGTTCATGTAGTTCCTAAATGAGCTTTTATCTCTCTCCCCTCACCACAAATCAGAGTCTTCTGAGGAGTTCCCAGTACATTATCCTTTCCCCTGTGTAATTACCTTAACCAGCTCCAGCTGTTTTTATTCTCAGAAGGTTTACTCCCTGATATACAGCTGCCTACCCCCTTCGTAAGTGCAGGTCCTAAATGAGCTTTTTTCTCTGTTCCCTCACCACAATCCAGATTCATTTGGGGAGTTACCAGTACAGTAACTATACCAGGAAGTATTTTATTTATTAAGCTACTGCTTTTCTTAATCTCAGTGGAGATATTTAGTGATAAACAGCTACCTACGCAGCATGTTCATGTAGTTCCTAAATGAGCTTTTATCTCTCTCCCCTCACCACAAATCAGATTCTTCTGAGGAGTTCCCAGTACATTATCCTTTCCCCTGCGTAATTACCTTAACAAGCTCCAGCTGTTTTTATTCTCAGAAGGTTTACTCCCTGATATACAACTGCCTACCCCCTTCGTAAGTACAGGTCCTAAATGAGCTTTTTTCTCTGTTCCCTCACCACAATCCAGATTCTTTTGGGGAGTTACCAGTACAGTAACCATACCAGCAAGTACTTAATTTATTAAGCTACTGCTTTTCTTAATCTCAGTGGAGATATTTACTGATAAACAGCTACCTACGCAGCATGTTCATGTCGTTCCTAAATGAGCTTTTATCTCTCTCCCCGCACCATAAATCAGATTCTTCTGAGGAGTTCCCAGTACATTATCCTTTCCCCTGTGTAATTACCTGACAAGCTCCAGCTGTTTTTATTCTCAGAAGGTTTACTCCCTGATATACAGCTGCCTACCCCCATCGTAAGTGCAGGTCCTAAATGAGCTTTTTTTCTCTGTTCCCTCACCATAATCCAGAATCTTTTGGGCAGTTACCCAGTACAGTAACCATAATAGGAAGTACTTAATTTATTAAGCTACTGCTTTTCTTAATCTCAGTGGAGATATTTACTGATAAACAGCTACCTACGCAGCATGTTCATGTCGTTCCTAAATGAGCTTTTATTTCTCTCCCCGCACCACAAATCAGATTCTTCTGAGGAGTTCCCAGTACATTATCCTTTCCCGTGTGTAATTACCTTAACAAGCTCCAGCTGTTTTTATTCTCAGAAGATTCACTCCCTGATATACAGCTGCCTACCCCCTTCGTAAGTGCAGGTCCTAAATGAGCTTTTTTCTCTGTTCCCTCACCACTATCCAGATTCTTTTGGGGAGTTACCAGTACAGTAACCATACCAGGAAGTACTTAATTTATAAAGCTACTGCTTTTCTTAATCGCAGTGGAGATATTTACTGATAAACAGCTACGTATGCAGCATGTACATGTCGTTCCTAAATGAGCTTTTATCTCTCTCCCCTCACCACCAATCACATTCTTCTGAGGAGTTCCCAGTACATTATCCTTTCCCCTGTGTAATTACCTTAACAAGCTCCAGCTGTTTTTATTCTCAGAAGGTTTTCTCCCTGATATACAGCTGCCTACCCCCTTCGTAAGTGCAGGTCCTAAATGAGCTTTTTTCTCTGTTCCCTCACCACAATCCAGATTCTTTTGGGGAGTTACCAGTAAAGTAACCATACCAGGAAGTACTTATTTTATTAAGCTATTGCTTTTCTTAATCTCAGTGGATATATTTACTGATAAACAGCTACCTACGCAGCATGTTCATGTCGTTCCTAAATGAGCTTTATCTCTCTCCCCTCACCACAAATCAGATTCTTCTGAGGAGTTCCCAGTACATTATCCTTTCCCCTGTGTAATTACCTTAACCAGCTCTAGCTGTTTTTATTCTCAGAATGTTTACTCCCTTATATACAGCTGCCTACCCCCTTCGTAAGTGCAATTCCTAAATGAGCTTTTTTCTCTGTTCCCTCACCACAATCCAGATTCTTTTGGGGAGTTACCAGTAAAGTAACCATACCAGGAAGAACTTATTTTATTAAGCTACTGCTTTTCTTAATCTCAGTGGAGATATTTACTGAGAAACAGCTACTTACGCAGTATGTTCATGTCGTTCCTAAATGAGCTTTTACTCTCTCTCCCCTCACCACAAATCAGATTCTTCTGAGGAGTTCCCAGTACATTATCCTTTCCCCTGTGTAATTACCTTCACAAGCTCCAGCTGTTTTTATTTTCAGAAGGTTTACTCCCTGATATACAGCTGCCTACCCCCCTTCGTAAGTGCAGGTCCTAAATGAGCCTTTTTCTCTGTTCCCTCACCACAATCCAGATTCTTTTGGGGAGTTACCAGTACAGTAACCATACCAGGAAGTACTTAATTTATTAAGCTACTGCTTTTCTTAATCTCAGTGGAGATATTTACTGATAAACAGCTACGTATGCAGCATGTTCAAGTCGTTCCTAAATGAGCTTTTATCTCTCTCCCCTCACCACAAATCAGATTCTTCTGAGGAGTTTCCAGTACATTAATCCTTTCCCCTGTGTAATTACCTTAACAAGCTCAGCTGTTTTTATTCTCAGAAGGTTTACTCCCTGATATACAGCTGCCTACCCCCTTCGTAAGTGCAGGTCCTAAATGAGCTTTTTTTCTCTGTTCCCTCACCACAATCCAGATTCTTTTGGGGAGTTACCAGTACAGTAACCATACCAGGAAGTATTTAATTTATTAAGCTACTGCTTTTCCTTAACCTCAGTGGAGATATTTAGTGATAAACAGCTACCTACGCAGCATGTTCATGTAGTTCCTAAATGAGCTTTTATCTCTCTCCCCTCACCACAAATCAGAGTCTTCTGAGGAGTTCCCAGTACATTATCCTTTCCCCTGTGTAATTACCTTAACCAGCTCCAGCTGTTTTTATTCTCAGAAGGTTTACTCCCTGATATACAGCTGCCTACCCCCTTCGTAAGTGCAGGTCATAAATGAGCTTTTTTTCTCTGTTCCCTCACCCACAATCCAGATTCATTTGGGGAGTTACCAGTACAGTAACCATACCAGGAAGTATTTTATTTATTAAGCTACTGCTTTTCTTAATCTCAGTGGAGATATTAGTGATAAACAGCTACCTACGCAGCATGTTCATGTAGTTCCTAAATGAGCTTTTATCTCTCTCCCCTCACCACAAATCAGATTCTTCTGAGGAGTTTCCCAGTACATTATCCTTTCCCCTGCGTAATTACCTTAACAAGCTCCAGCTGTTTTTATTCTCAGAAGGTTTACTCCCTGATATACAACTGCCTACCCCCTTCGTAAGTACAGGTCCTAAATGAGCTTTTTTCTCTGTTCCCTCACCACAATCCAGATTCTTTTGGGGAGTTACCAGTACAGTAACCATACCAGCAAGTACTTAATTTATTAAGCTACTGCTTTTCTTAATCTCAGTGGAGATAATTACTGATAAACAGCTACCTACGCAGCATGTTCATGTCGTTCCTAAATGAGCTTTTATCTCTCTCCCCGCACCATAAATCAGATTCTTCTGAGGAGTTCCCAGTACATTATCCTTTCCCCTGTGTAATTACCTTGACAAGCTCCAGCTGTTTTTATTCTCAGAAGGTTTACTCCCTGATATACAGCTGCCTACCCCCATCGTAAGTGCAGGTCCTAAATGAGCTTTTTTCTCTGTTCCCTCACCATAATCCAGAATCTTTTGGGCAGTTACCAGTACAGTAACCATAATAGGAAGTACTTAATTTATTAAGCTACTGCTTTTCTTAATCTCAGTGGAGATATTTACTGATAAACAGCTACCTACGCAGCATGTTCATGTCGTTCCTAAATGAGCTTTTATTTCTCTCCCCGCACCACAAATCAGATTCTTCTGAGGAGTTCCCAGTACATTATCCTTTCCCCTGTGTAATTACCTTAACAAGCTCCAGCTGTTTTTATTCTCAGAAGATTCACTCCCTGATATACAGCTGCCTACCCCCCCTTCGTAAGTGCAGGTCCTAAATGAGCTTTTTTTCTCTGTTCCCTCACCACTATCCAGATTCTTTTGGGGAGTTACCAGTACAGTAACCATACCAGGAAGTACTTAATTTATAAAGCTACTGCTTTTCTTAATCGCAGTGGAGATATTTACTGATAAACAGCTACGTATGCAGCATGTACATGTCGTTCCTAAATGAGCTTTTATCTCTCTCCCCTCACCACCAATCACATTCTTCTGAGGAGTTCCCAGTACATTATCCTTTCCCCTGTGTAATTACCTTAACAAGCTCCAGCTGTTTTTATTCTCAGAAGGTTTTCTCCCTGATATACAGCTGCCTACCCCCTTCGTAAGTGCAGGTCCTAAATGAGCTTTTTTCTCTGTTCCCCTCACCACAATCCAGATTCTTTTGGGGAGTTACCAGTACATTAACCATACCAGGAAGTACTTAATTTATTAAGCTACTGCTTTTCTTAATCTCAGTGGAGATATTTACTGATAAACAGCTACCTACGCAGCATGTTCATGTCGTTCTTAAATGAGCTTTTATCTCTCTCCCCCTCACCACAAATCAGATTCTTCTGAGGAGTTCCCAGTACATTATCCTTTCCCCTGTGTAATTACCTTAACAAGCCTCCAGCAGTTTTTATTCTCAGAAGGTTTACTCCCTGATATACACCTGCCTACCCCCTTCGTAAGTGCAGGTCCTAAATGAGCATTTTTCTCTGTTCCCTCACCACAATCCAGATTCTTTTGGGGAGTTACCAGTACAGTAACCATACCAGGAAGTACTTAATTTATTAAGCTACTGCTTTTCTTAATCTCAGTGGAGATATTTACTGATAAACAGCTACGTATGCAGCATGTACATGTCGTTCCTAAATGAGCTTTTATCTCTCTTCCCTCACCACAAATCCCATTCTTCTGAGGAGTTCCCAGTACATTATCCTTTCCCCTGTGTAATTACCTTAACAAGCTCCAGCTGTTTTTATTCTCAGAAGTTTTTCTCCCTGATATACAGCTGCCTACCCACTTCGTAAGTGCAGTTCCTAAATGAGCTTTTTTCTCTGTTCCCTCACCACAATCCAGATTCTTTTGGGGAGTTACCAGTAAAGTAACCATACCAGGAAGTACTTATTTTATTAAGCTATTGCTTTTCTTAATCTCAGTGGATATATTTACTGATAAACAGCTACCTACGCAGCATGTTCATGTCGTTCCTAAATGAGCTTTTATCTCTCTCCCCTCACCACAAATCAGATTCTTCTGAGGAGTTCCCAGTACATTATCCTTTCCCCTGTGTAATTACCTTAACCATCTCTAGCTGTTTTTATTCTCAGAATGTTTACTCCCTGATATACAGCTGCCTACCCCCTTCCTAAGTGCAGTTCCTAAATGAGCTTTTTTCGCTGTTCCCTCACCACAATCCAGATTCTTTTGGGGAGTTACCAGTAAAGTAACCATACCAGGAAGAACTTATTTTATTAAGCTACTGCTTTTCTTAATCTCAGTGGAGATATTTACTGAGAAACAGCTACTTACGCAGCATGTTCATGTCGTTCCTAAATGAGCTTTTATCTCTCTCCCCTCACCACAAATCAGATTCTTCTGAGGAGTTCCCAGTACATTATCCTTTCCCCTGTGTAATTACCTTCACAAGCTCCAGCTGTTTTTATTTTCAGAAGGTTTACTCCCTGATATACAGCTGCCTACCCCCTTCGTAAGTGCAGGTCCTAAATGAGCCTTTTTCTCTGTTCCCTCACCACAATCCAGATTCTTTTGGGGAGTTACCAGTACAGTAACCATACCAGGAAGTACTTAATTTATTAAGCTACTGCTTTTCTTAATCTCAGTGGAGATATTTACTGATAAACAGCTACGTATGCAGCATGTTCATGTCGTTCCTAAATGAGCTTTTATTTCTCTCCCCTCACCACAAATTAGATTCTTCTGAGGAGTTCCGAGTACTTTATCCTTTCCCCTGTGTAATTACCTTAACAAGCTCAAGCTGTTTTTATTCTCAGAAGGTTTACTCCCTGATATACTGCTGCCTACCACCTTCGTAAGTGCAGGTCCTAAATGAGCTTTTTTCTCTGTTCCTTCACCACAATCCAGATTCTTTTGGGGAGTTAACAGTACAGTAACCATACCAGGCAGTACTTAATTTATTAAGCTACTGCTTGTCTTAATCTCAGTGGAATATTTACTGATAAAGAGCTACCTACGCAGCAAGTTCATGTCGTTCCTAAATGAGCTTTTATCTCTCTCCCCTCACCACAAATCAGATTCTTCTGAGGAGTTCCCAGTACATTATCCTTTCCCCTGTGTAATTACCTTAACAAGCTCCAGCTGTTTTTATTCTCAGAAGGTTTACTCCCTGATATACAGCTGCCTACCCCCTTCGTAAGTGCAGGTCCTAAATGAGCTTTTTTCTCTGTTCCCTCACCACAATCCAGATTCTTTTGGGGAGTTACCAGTAAAGTAACCATACCAGGAAGTACTTACTTTATTAAGCTACTGCTTTTATTATTCTCAGTGGAGATATTTACTGATAAACAGCTACCGACGCAGCATGTTCATGTCGTTCCTAAATGAGCTTTTATCTCTCTCCCCTCACCACTAATCAGATTCTTCTGAGGAGTTCCCAGTACATTATCCTTTCCCCTGTGTAATTACCTTAACAAGCTCCAGCTGTTTTTATTCTCAGAAGGTTTACTACCTGATATACAGCTGCCTACCCCCTTCGTAAGTGCAGGTCCTAAATGAGCTTTTTTCTCTGTTCCCTCACCACAATCCAGATTCTTTTGGGGAGTTACCAGTACAGTAACCATACCAGGAAGTACTTAATTTATTAAACTACTGCTTTTCTTAATCTCAGTGGAGATATTTACTGATAAACAGCTACTTACGCAGCATGCTCATGTCGTTCCTAAAGGAGCTTTTATCTCTCTCCTCTCACCACAAATCAGATTCTTTTGAGGAGTTCCCGGTACATTATCCTTTCCCATGTGTAATTAACTTAACAAGCTCCAGCTGTTTTTATTCTCAGAAGGTTTACTCCCTGATATACAGCTGCCTACCCCCTTCGTAAGTGCAGGTCCTAAATGAGCTTTTTTCTCTGTTCCCTCACCACAATCCAGATTCTTATGGGGAGTTACCAGTACAGTAACCATACCAGGAAGTACTTAATTTATTAAACTACTGCTTTTCTTAATCTCAGTGGAGATATTTACTGATAAACAGCTACTTACGCAGCATGCTCATGTCGTTCCTAAAGGAGCTTTTATCTCTCTCCGCTCACCACAAATCAGATTCTTCTGAGGAGTTCCCGGTACATTATCCTTTCCCCTGTGTAATTAACTTAACAAGCTCCAGCTGTTTTTATTCTCAGAAGGTTTACTCCCTGATATACAGCTGCCTACCCCCTTCGTAAGTGCAGGTCCTAAATGAGCTTTTTTCTCTGTTCCCTCACCACAATCCAGATTCTTTTGGGGAGTTACCAGTACAGTAACCATACCAGGAAGTACTTAATTTATTAAGCTACTGCTTTTCTTAATCTCAGTGGAGATATTTACTGATAAACAGCTACCTACGCAGCATGTTCATGTCGTTCCTAAATGAGCTATTTTCTCTCTCCCCTCACCACAAATCAGATTCTTCTGAGGAGTTCCCAGTACATTATCCTTTCCCCTGTGTAATTACCTTAACAAGCTCCAGCAGTTTTTATTCTCAGAATGTTTACTCCCTGATATACACCTGCCTACCCCCTTCGTAAGTGCAGGTCCTAAATGAGCATTTTTCTCTGTTCCCTCACCACAATCCAGATTCTTTTGGGGAGTTACCAGTACAGTAACCATACCAGGAAGTACTTAATTTATGAAGCTACTGCTTTTCTTAATCTCAGTGGAGATATTTACTGATAAACAGCTACGTATGCAGCATGTACATGT
This sequence comes from Perognathus longimembris pacificus, assembly GCF_023159225.1. Lineage (NCBI taxonomy): Eukaryota > Metazoa > Chordata > Mammalia > Rodentia > Heteromyidae > Perognathus > Perognathus longimembris. The sequence continues at coordinate 42,591 of NW_025956699.1, read as the reverse complement.
CGTTCCTAAATGAGCTTTTATCTCTCTCCCCTCACCACAAATCCCATTCTTCTGAGGAGTTCCCAGTACATTATCCTTTCCCCTGTGTAATTACCTTAACAAGCTCCAGCTGTTTTTATTCTCAGAAGTTTTTCTCCCTGATATACAGCTGCCTACCCCCTTCGTAAGTGCAGTTCCTAAATGAGCTTTTTTCTCTGTTCCCTCACCACAATCCAGATTCTTTTGGGGAGTTACCAGTAAAGTAACCATACCAGGAAGTACTTATTTTATTAAGCTATTGCTTTTCTTAATCTCAGTGGATATATTTACTGATAAACAGCTACCTACGCAGCATGTTCATGTCGTTCCTAAATGAGATTTTATCTCTCTCCGCTCACCACAAATCAGATTCTTCTGAGGAGTTCCCAGTACATTATCCTTTCCCCTGTGTAATTACCTTAACCAGCTCTAGCTGTTTTTATTCTCAGAATGTTTACTCCCTGATATACAGCTGCCTACCCCCTTCGTAAGTGCAGTTCCTAAATGAGCTTTTTTCTCTGTTCCCTCACCACAATCCAGATTCTTTTGGGGAGTTACCAGTAAAGTAACCATACCAGGAAGAACTTATTTTATTAAGCTACTGCTTTTCTTAATCTCAGTGGAGATATTTACTGAGAAACAGCTACTTACGCAGCATGTTCATGTCGTTCCTAAATGAGCTTTTATCTCTCTCCCCTCACCACAAATCAGATTCTTCTGAGGAGTTCCCAGTACATTATCCTTTCCCCTGTGTAATTACCTTCACAAGCTCCAGCTGTTTTTATTTTCAGAAGGTTTACTCCCTGATATACAGCTGCCTACCCCCTTCGAAAGTGCAGGTCCTAAATGAGACTTTTTCTCTGTTGCCTCACCACAATCCAGATTCTTTTGGGGAGTTACCAGTACAGTAACCATACCAGGAAGTACTTAATTTATTAAGCTACTGCTTTTCTTAATCTCAGTGGAGATATTTACTGATAAACAGCTACGTATGCAGCATGTTCATGTCGTTCCTAAATGAGCTTTTATCTCTCTCCCCTCACCACAAATCAGATTCTTCTGAGGAGTTCCGAGTACTTTATCCTTTCCCCTGTGTAATTACCTTAACAAGCTCAAGCTGTTTTTATTCTCAGAAGGGTTACTCCCTGATATACTGCTGCCTACCACCTTCGTAAGTGCAGGTCCTAAATTTGCTTTTTTCTCTGTTCCTTCACCACAATCCAGATTCTTTTGGGGAGTTACCAGTACAGTAACCATACCAGGCAGTACTTAATTTATTAAGCTACTGCTTGTCTTAATCTCAGTGGAGATATTTACTGATAAAGAGCTACCTACGCAGCAAGTTCATGTCGTTCCTAAATGAGCTTTTATCTCTCTCCCCTCACCACAATTCAGATTCTTCTGAGGAGTTCCCAGTACATTATCCTTTCCCCTGTGTAATTACCTTAACAAGCTCCAGCTGTTTTTATTCTCAGAATGTTTACTCCCTGATATAGAACTGCCTACCCCCTTCGTAAGTGCAGGTCCTAAATGAGCTTTTTTCTCTGTTCCCTCACCACAATCCAGATTCTTTTGGGGAGTTACCAGTACAGTAACCATACCAGGAAGTACTTAATTTATTAAGCTACTGCTTTTCTTAATCTCAGTGGAGATATTTACTGATAAACAGCTACCTACGCAGCATGTTCTTGTCGTTCCTAAATGAGCTTTATCTCTCTCCCCTCACCACAAATCAGATTCTTCTGAGGAGTTCCCAGTACATTATCCTTTCCCCTGTGTAATTACCTTAACAAGTTCCAGCTCTTTTTATTCTCAGAAGGTTTACTCCCTGATATACAGCTGCCTCCCCCCTTCGTAAGTGCAGGTCCTAAATGAACTTTTTTGTCTCTTCCCTCAAGACAATCCAGATTCTTTTGGGGAGTTACCAGTATAGTAACCATACCAGGAAGTACTTAATTTATTAAGCTACTGCTTTTCTTAATCTCATTGGAGATATTTACTGATAAACAGCTACCTACGCAGCATGTTCATGTCGTTCCTAAATGAGCTTTTATCTCTCTCCCCTCACCACAAATAAGATTCTTCTGAGGAGTTCCCAGTACATTATCCTTTCCCCTTTGTAATTACCTTAACAAGCTCCAGCTGTTTTTATTCTCAGAAGGTTTACTCCCTGATATACAGCTGCCTACCCCCTTCGTAAGTGCAGGTCCTAAATGAGCTTTTTTCTCTGTTCCCTCACCACAATCCAGATTCTTTTGGGGAGTTACCAGTAAAGTAACCATACCAGGAAGTACTTACTTTATTAAGCTACTGCTTTCCTTATTCTCAGTGGAGATATTTACTGATAAACAGCTACCGACGCAGCATGTTCATGTCGTTCCTAAATGAGCTTTTATCTCTCTCCCCTCACCACAAATCAGATTCTTCTGAGGAGTTCCCAGTACATTATCCTTTCCCCTGTGTAATTACCTTAACAAGCTCCAGCTGTTTTTATTCTCAGAAGGTTTATTCCGTGATGTACAGCTGCCTACCCCGTTCGTAAGTGCAGGTCCTAAATGAGCTTTTTTCTCTGTTCCCTCACCACAATCCAGATTCTTTTGGGGAGTTACCAGTACAGGAATCATACCAGGAAGCAGTTAATTTATTAAGCTGCTGCTTTTTTTTAATCTCAGTGGAGATATTTACTGATAAACAGCTACCTATGCAGCATGTTCATGTCGTTCCTAAATGAGCTTTTATCTCTCTCCCCTCACCACAAATCAGATTCTTCTGAGGAGTTCCCAGTACATTATCCTTTCCCCTGTGTAATTACCTTAACAAACTCCAGCTGTTTTTATTCTCAGAAGGTTTACTCCCTGATATAGAACTGCCTACCCCCTTCGTAAGTGCAGGTCCTAAATCAGCTTTTTTCTCTGTTCCCTCACCACAATCCAGATTCTTTGGGGGAGTTACCAGTACAGTAATCATACCAGGAATTAGTTAATTTATTAAGCTACTGCTTTACTTAATCTCAGTGGAGATATTTACTGATAAACAGCTACCTATGCAGCATGTTCATGTCGTTCCTAAATGAGCTTTTATCTCTCTCCCCTCACCACAAATCAGATTGTTCTGAGGAGTTCCCAGTACATTATCCTTTCCCCTGTGTAATTACCTTAACAAGCTCCAGCTGTTTTTATTCTCAGAAGGTTTACTCCCTGATATAGAACTGCCTACCCCCTTCGTAAGTGCAGGTCCTAAATGAGCTTTTTTCTCTGTTCCCTCACCACAATCCAGATTCTTTTGGGGAGTTACCTGTACAGTAACCATACCAGGAAGTACTTAATTTATTAAGCTACTGCTTTTCTTAATCTCAGTGGAGATATTTACTGATAAACAGCTACCTACGCAGCATGTTCATGTCGTTCCTAAATGAGCTTTTATCTCTCTCCCCTCACCACAATACAGATTCTTCTGAGGAGTTCCCAGTACATTATCCTTTCCCCTGTGTAATTACCTTAACAAGCTCCAGCTGTTTTTATTCTAAGAATGTTTACTAACTAATATACAGCTGCCTACCCCCTTCGTAAGTGCAGGTCCCAAATGAGCTTTTTTCTCTGTTCCCTCACCACAATCCAGATTCTTTTGGGGAGTTACCTGTACAGTAACCATACCAGGAAGTACTTAATTTATTAATCTACTGCTTTTCTTAATCGCAGTGGAGATATTTACTGATAAACAGCTACCTACGCAGCATGTTCATGTCGTTCCTAAATGAGCTTTTATCTCTCTCCCCTCACCACAATTCAGATTCTTCTGAGGAGTTCCCAGTACATTATCCTTTCCCCTGTGTAATTACCTTAACAAGCTCCAGCTGTTTTTATTCTCGGAAGGTTTACTAACTGATATACAGCTGCCTACCCTCTTCGTAAATGCAGGTGCTAAATGAGCTTTTTTCTTTGTTCCCTCACCACAATCCAGATTCTTTTGGGGAGTTACCAGTACAGTAACCATACCAGGACGTACTTAATTTATTAAGCTACTGCTTTTCTTAATCTCAGTGGAGATATTTACTGATAAACAGCTACGTACGCAGCATGTTCATGTCGTTCCTAAATGAGCTTTTATCTCTCTCCCCTCACCACAAATCAGATTCTTCTGAGGAGTTCCCAGTACATTATCCTTTCGCCTGTGTAATTACCTTAACAAGCTCCAGCTGTTTTTATTCTCAGAAGGTATACTCCGTGATATACAGCTGCCTACCCCCTTCGTAAGTGCAGGTCCTAAATGAGCTTTTTTCTCTGTTCCCTCACCACAATCCAGATTCTTTTGGGGAGTTACCAGTACAGTAATCATACCAGGAAATACTTAATTTATTAAGCTACTGCTTTTCTTAATCTCAGTGGAGATATTTACTGATAAACAGCTACATACGCAGCATGTTCAAGTCGTTCCTGAATGAGCTTTTATCTCTCTCCGCTCACCACAAATCAGATTCTTCTGAGGAGTTCCCAGTACATTATCTTTTCCCCTGTGTAATTACCTTAACAAGCTCCAGCTGTTTTTTTTCTCAGAAGTTTTACTCCCTGATATACAGCTGCCTACCCCCTTCGTAAGTTCAGGTCCTAAATGAGCTTATTTCTCTGTTCCCTCACCACAATCCAGATTCTTTTGGGGAGTTACCAGTACAGTAACCATACCAGGAAGTACTTAATTTATTAAGCTACTGCTTTTCTTAATCTCAGTGGAGATATTTACTGATAAACAGCTACCTACGCAGCATGTTCATGTCGTTCCTAAATGAGCTTTTATCTCTCTACCCTCACCACAAATCAGATTCTTCTGAGGAGTTCCCAGTACATTATCCTTTCCCCTGTGTAATTACCTTAACAAGCTCCAGCTGTTTTTATTCTCAGAATGTTTACTCCCTGATATACAGCTGCCTACCCCCTTCTTAAGTGCAGGTCCTAAATGAGCTTTTTTCTCTGTTCCCTCACCACAATCCAGATTCTTTTGGGGAGTTACCAGTACAGTAATCATACCAGGAAATACTTAATTTATTAAGCTACTGCTTTTCTTAATCTCAGTGGAGATATTTACTGATAAACAGCTACCTACGCAGCATGTTCATGTCGTTCCTAAATGAGCTTTTATCTCTCTACCCTCACCACAAATCAGATTCTTCTGAGGAGTTCCCAGTACATTATCCTTTCCCCTGTGTAATTACCTTAACAAGCTCCAGCTGTTTTTATTCTCAGAAGGTATACTCCGTGATATACAGCTGCCTACCCCCTTCGTAAGTGCAGGTCCTAAATGAGCTTTTTTCTCTGTTCCCTCACCACAATCCAGATTCTTTTGGGGAGTTACCAGTACAGTAATCATACCAGGAAATACTTAATTTATTAAGCTACTGCTTTTCTTAATCTCAGTGGAGATATTTACTGATAAACAGCTACATACGCAGCATGTTCAAGTCGTTCCTGAATGAGCTTTTATCTCTCTCCGCTCACCACAAATCAGATTCTTCTGAGGAGTTCCCAGTACATTATCTTTTCCCCTGTGTAATTACCTTAACAAGCTCCAGCTGTTTTTATTCTCAGAAGTTTTACTCCCTGATATACAGCTGCCTACCCCCTTCGTAAGTTCAGGTCCTAAATGAGCTTATTTCTCTGTTCCCTCACCACAATCCAGATTCTTTTGGGGAGTTACCAGTACAGTAACCATACCAGGAAGTACTTAATTTATTAAGCTACTGCTTTTCTTAATCTCAGTGGAGATATTTACTGATAAACAGCTACCTACGCAGCATGTTCATGTCGTTCCTAAATGAGCTTTTATCTCTCTACCCTCACCACAAATCAGATTCTTCTGAGGAGTTCCCAGTACATTATCCTTTCCCCTGTGTAATTACCTTAACAAGCTCCAGCTGTTTTTATTCTCAGAATGTTTACTCCCTGATATACAGCTGCCTACCCCCTTCTTAAGTGCAGGTCCTAAATGAGCTTTTTTCTCTGTTCCCTCACCACAATCCAGATTCTTTTGGGGAGTTACCAGTACAGTAACCATACCAGGAAATACTTAATTTATTAAGCTACTGCTTTTCTTAATCTCAGTGGAGATATTTACTGATAAACAGCTACATACGCAGCATGTTCAAGTCGTTCCTGAATGAGCTTTTATCTCTCTCCGCTCACCACAAATCAGATTCTTCTGAGGAGTACCCAATACATTATCCTTTCCCCTGTGTAATTACCTTAACAAGCTCCAGCTGTTTTTATTCTCAGAAGTTTTACTCCCTGATATACAGCTGCCTACCCCCTTCGTAAGTTCAGGTCCTAAATGAGCTTATTTCTCTGTTCCCTCACCACAATCCAGATTCTTTTGGGGAGTTACCAGTACAATAACCATACCAGGAAGTACTTAATTTATTAAGCTACTGCTTTGCTTAATGTCAGTGGAGATATTTACTGATAAACAGCTACATACGCAGCATGTTCATGTCGTCCCTAAAGGAGCTTTTATCTCTCTCCCCTCACCACAAATCAGATTCTTCTGAGGAGTTCCCAGTACATTATCCTTTCCCCTGTGTAATTACCTTAACAAACTCCAGCTGTTTTTATTCTCAGAATGTTTACTCCCTGATATACAGCTGCCTACCCCCTTCGTGAGTGCAGGTCCTAAATGAGCTTTTTTCTCTGTTCCCTCACCACAATCCAGATTCTTTTGGGGAAAACCAGTACAGTAACCATACCAGGAAGTACTTAATTCATTAAGCTACTGCTTTTCTTAATCGCAGTGGAGATATTTACTGATAAACAGCTACCTACGCAGCATGTTCATGTCGTTCCTAAATGAGCTTTTATCTCTCTCCCCTCACCACAACTCAGATTCTTCTGAGGAGTTCCCAGTACATTATCCTTTCACCTGTGTAATTACCTTAACAAGCTCCAGCTGTTTTTATTCTCAGAAGGTTTACTAACTGATATACAGCTGCCTACCCTCTTCGTAAATGCAGGTGCTAAATGAGCTTTTTTCTTTGTTCCCTCACCACAATCCAGATTCTTTTGGGGAGTTACCAGTACAGTAACCATACCAGGAAGTACTTAATTTATTAAGCTACTGCTTTTCTTAATCTCAGTGGAGATATTTACTGATAAACAGCTACGTACGCAGCATGTTCATGTCGTTCCTAAATGAGCTTTTATCTCTCTCCCCTCACCACAAATCAGATTCTTCTGAGGAGTTCCCAGTACATTATCCTTTCCCCTGTGTAATTACCTTAACAAGCTCCAGCTGTTTTTATTCTCAGAAGGTATACTCCGTGATATACAGCTGCCTACCCCCTTCGTAAGTGCAGGTCCTAAATGAGCTTTTTTCTCTGTTCCCTCACCACAATCCAGATTCTTTTGGGGAGTTACCAGTACAGTAATCATACCAGTTAGTACTTAATTTATTAAGCTACTGCTTTTCTTAATCTCAGTGGAGATATTTACTGATAAACAGCTACCTATGGAGCATGTTCATGTCGTTCCTAAATGAGCTTTTATCTCTCTCCCCTCACCACAAATCAGATTCTTCTGAGGAGTTCCCAGTACATTATCCTTTCCCCTGTGTAATTACCTTAAAAAGCTCCAGCTGTTTTTATTCTCAGAAGGTTTACTCCCTGATATACAGCTGCCTATCCCCTTCATACGTGCAGGTCCTAAATGAGCTTTTTTCTCTGTTCCCTCTCCACAATCCAGATTCTTTTGGGGAGTTACCAGTACAGTATCCATACCAGGAGGTAATTTATTAAGCTACTGCTGTTCTTAATCTCAGTGGAGATATTTACTGATAAACAGCTACCTACGCAGCATGTTCATGTCGTTCCTAAAGGAGCTTTTATCTCTCTCCCCTCACCACAAATCAGATTCTTCTGAGGAGTTCCCAGTACATTATCCTTTCCCCTGTGTAATTACCTTAACAAGCTCCAGCTGTTTTTATTCTCAGAAGGTTTACTCCCTGATATACAGCTGCGTACCACCTTCGTAAGTGCAGGTCTTAAATGAGCTTTTTTCTCTGTTCCCTCACCACAATCCAGATTCTTTTGGGGAGTTACCAGTACAGTAACCATACCAGGAAGTACTTAATTTATTAAGCTACTGCTTTTCTTAATCTCAGTGGAGATATTTACTGATAAACAGCTACCTACGCAGCATGTTCATGTCCTTCCTAAATGAGCTTTTATCTCTCTCCCCTCACCACAAATCAGATTCTTCTGAGGAGTTCCCAGTACATTATCCTTTCCCCTGTGTAATTACCTTAACAAGCTCCAGCTGTTTTTATTCTCAGAATGTTTACTCCCTGATATACATCTGCCTACCCCCTTCTTAAGTGCAGGTCCTAAATGAGCTTTTTTCTCTGTTCCCTCACCACAATCCAGATTCTTTTGGGGAGTTACCAGTACAGTAACCATACCAGGAAGTACTTAATTTATTAAGCTACTGCTTTTCTTAATCTCAGTGGAGATATTTACTGATAAACAGCTACATACGCAGCATGTTCAAGTCGTTCCTGAATGAGCTTTTATCTCTCTCCCCTCACCACAAATCAGATTCTTCTGAGGAGTACCCAGTACATTATCCTTTCCCCTGTGTAATTACCTTAACAAGCTCCAGCTGTTTTTATTCTCAGAAGTTTTACTCCCTGATATACAGCTGCCTACCCCCTTCGTAAGTGCAGGTCCTAAATGAGCTTTTTTCTCTGTTCCCTCACCACAATCCAGATTCTTTTGGGGAGTTACCAGTACAATAACCATACCAGGAAGTACTTAATTTATTAAGCTACTGCTTTGCTTAATGTCAGTGGAGATATTTACTGATAAACAGCTACATACGCAGCATGTTCATGTCGTCCCTAAAGGAGCTTTTATCTCTCTCCCCTCACCACAAATCAGATTCTTCTGAGGAGTTCCCAGTACATTATCCTTTCCCCTGTGTAATTACCTTAACAAACTCCAGCTGTTTTTATTCTCAGAAGGTTTACTCCCTGATATACAGCTGCCTACCCCCTTCGTAAGTGCAGGTCCTAAATGAGCTTTTTTCTCTGTTCCCTCACCACAATCCAGATTCTTTTGGGGAGTTACCAGTAGAGTAACCATACCAGGAAGTACTTAATTCATTAAGCTACTGCTTTTCTTAATCTCAGTGGAGATATTTACTGATAAACAGCTACCTACGCAGCATTATCATGTCGTTCCTAAATGAGCTTTTATCTCTCTTTCCTCACCACAAATCAGATTCTTCTGAGGAGTTCCCAGTACAGTATCCATTCCCGTGTGTAATTACCTTAACAAGCTCCAGCTGTTTTTACTCTCAGAAGGTTTACTCCCTGATATACTGCGGCCTACCCCCTTCGTAAGTGCAGGTCCTAAATGAGCTTTTTTCTCTGTTCCCTCACCACAATCCAGATTCTTTTGGGGAGTTACCAGTACAGTAACCATACCAGGACGTACTTAATTTATTAAGCTACTGCTTTTCTTAATCTCAGTGGAGATATTTACTGATAAACAGCTACGTACGCAGCATGTTCATGTCGTTCCTAAATGAGCTTTTATCTCTCTCCCCTCACCACAAATCAGATTCTTCTGAGGAGTTCCCAGTACATTATCCTTTCCCCTGTGTAATTACCTTAACAAGCTCCAGCTGTTTTTATTCTCAGAAGGTTTACTCCCTGATATACAGCTGCCTACCCCCTTCGTAAGTGCAGGTCCTAAATGAGCCTTTTTCTCTGTTCCCTCACCACAATCCAGATTCTTTTGGGGAGTTACCAGTACAGTAACCATACCCGGAAGTACTTAATTTATTAAGCTACTGCTTTTCTTAATCTCAGTGGAGATATTTACTGATAAACAGCTACCTACGCAGCATGTTCATGTCGTTCCTAAATGAGCTTTTATCTCTCTCCACTCACCACAAATCAGATTCTTCTGAGGAGTTCCCAATACATTATCCTTTCCCCTGTGTAATTACCTTAACAAGCTCCAGCTGTTTTTATTCTCAGAAGTTTTACTCCCTGATATACAGCTGCCTACCCCCTTCGTAAGTGCAGGTCCTAAATGATCTTTTTTCTCTGTTCCCTCACCACAATCCAGATTCTTTTGGGGAGTAACCAGTACAGTAACAATACCAGGAAGTACTTAATTTATTAAGCTACTGGTTTTCTTAATCTCAGTGTAGATATTTACTGATAAACCGGTACGTACGCAACATGTTCATGTCGTTCCTAAATGAGCTTTTATCTCTCTCCCCTCACCACAAATCAGATTCTTCTGAGGAGTTCCCAGTACATTATCCTTTCCCCTGTGTAATTACCTTAACAAGCTCCAGCTGTTTTTATTCTCAGAATGTTTACTCCCTGATATACAGCTGCCTACCCCCTTCGTAAGTGCAGGTCCTAAATGAGCTTTTTTCTCTGTTCCCTCACCACAATCCAGATTCTTTTGGGGAGTTACCAGTACAGTAACCATACCAGGAAGTTCTTAATTTATTAAGCTACTGCTTTTCTTAATCTCAGTGGAGATATTTACTGATAAACAGCTACCTACGCAGCATGTTCAAGTCGTTCCTAAATGAGCTTTTATCTCTCTCCCCTCACCACAAATCAGATTCTTCTGAGGAGTTCCCAGTACATTATCCTTTCCCCTGAGTAATTACTTTCACAAGCTCCAGCTGTTTTTATTCTCAGAAGGTTTACTCCCTGATATACAGCTGCCTACCCCCTTCGTAAGTGCAGGTCCTAAATGAGCTTTTTTCTCTGTTCCCTCACCACAATCCAGATTCTTTTGGGGAGTTACCAGTACAGTAACCATACCAGGAAGTACTTAATTTATTAAGCTACTGCTTTTCTTAATCTCAGTGGAGATATTTACTGATAAACAGCTACGTACGCAGCATGTTCATGTCGTTCCTAAATGAGCTTTTATCTCTCTCCCCTCACCACAAATCAGATTCTTCTGAGGAGTTCCCAGTACATTATCCTTTCCCCTGTGTAATTACCTTAACAAGGTCCAGCTGTTTTTATTCTCAGAATGTTTACTCCCTGATATACAGCTGCCTACCCCCTTCGTAAGTGCAGGTCCTAAATGAGCTTTTTTCTCTGGTCCCTCACCACAATCCAGATTCTTTTGGGGAGTTACCAGTACAGTAACCATACCAGGAAGTACTTAATTTATTAAGCTACTGCTTTTCTTAATCTCAGTGGAGATATTTACTGATAAACAACTACCTACGCAGCATGTTCATGTCGTTCCTAAAGGAGCTTTTATCTCTCTCCCCTCACCACAAATCAGATTCTTCTGAGAAGTTCCCAGTACATTAACCTTTCCCCTGTGTAATTACCTTAACAAGCTCCAGCTGTTTTTATTCTCAGAATGTTTACTCCCTGATATACAGCTGCCTACCCCCTTCGTAAGTGCAGGTCATAAATGAGCCTTTTTCTCTGTTCCCTCACCACAATCCAGATTCTTTTGGGGAGTTACCAGTACAGTAACCATACCAGGAAGTACTTAATTTATTAAGCTACTGCTTTTCTTAATCTCAGTGGAGATATTTACTGATAAACAGCTACCTACGCAGCATGTTCATGTCGTTCCTAAATGAGCTTTTATCTCTCTCCACTCACCACAAATCAGATTCTTCTGTGGATTTCCCAGTACATTATCCTTTCCCCTGAGTAATTACCTTAACATGCTCCAGCTGTTTTTATTCTCAGAAGGTTTACTTCCTGAGATACACCTTCCTACCCCTTTTGTAAGTGCAGGTCCTAAATCAGCTATTTCTCTGTTCCCTCACCACAATCCAGATTCTTTTGGGGAGTTACCAGTACAGTAACCATACCAGGAAGTACTTAATTTATTAAGCTACTGCTTTTCTTAATCTTATTGGAGATATTTACTGATAAACAGCTACTTACGCAGCATGTTCATGTCATTCCGAAATGAGCTTTTATCTCTCTCCTCTCACCACAAATCAGATTCTTCTGAGGAGTTCCCAGTACATTATCCTTTCCCCTGTGTAATTACCTTAACAAGCTCCAGTTCTTTTTATTCTCAGAAGGTTTACTCCCTGATATACAGCTGCCTACCCCCTTCGTAACTGCAGGTCCTAAATGAGCTTTTATCTCTGTACCCTCACTACAATCCAGGTTCTTTTGGGTAGTTACCAGTACAGTAACCATTCCAGGAAGTACTTAATTTATTAAGCTACTGCTTTTCTTAATCTCAGTGGAGATATTTACTGATAAACAGCTACGTACGAAGCATGTTCATGTCGTTCCTAAATGAGCTTTTATCTCTCTCCCCTCACCACAAATCACATTCTTCTGAGGAGTTCCCAGTACATTATCCTTTCCCCTGTGTAATTACCTTAACAAGCTCCAGCTGTTTTTATTCTCAGAAGGTTTACTCCCTGATATACAGCTGCCTACCCCCTTCGTAAGTCCAGTTCCTAAATGAGCTTTTTTCTCTGTTCCCTCACCACAATCCAGATTCTTTTGGGGAGTTACCAGTACAGTAAACATACCAGGAAGTACTTAATTTATTAAGCTACTGCTTTTCTTAATCTCAGTGGAGATATTTACTGATAAACAGCTACCTACGCAGCATGTTCATGTCGTTCCTAAATGAGCTTTTATCTCTCTCCCCTCACCAAAAATCAGATTCTTCTGAAGAGTACCCAGTACATTATCCTTTCCCCTTAGTAATTACCTTAACAAGCTCCATCTGTTTTTATTCTCAGAAGGTTTACTCCCTGATATACAGCTGCCTACCCCCTTCGTAAGTGCAGGTCCTAAATGAGCTTTTTTCTCTGTTCCCTCAAAACAATCCAGATTTTTTTGGGGAGTTACCAGTACAGTAACCATACCAGGAAGTACTTAATTCATTAAGCTACTGCTTTTCTTAATCTCAGTGGAGATATTTACTGATAAACAGCTACCTACGCAGCATGTTCATGTCGTTCCTAAATGAGCTTTTATCTCTCTCCCCTCACCACAAATCAGATTCTTCTGAAGAGTACCCAGTACATTCTCCTTTCCCCTGTGTAATTACCTTAACAAGCTCCAGCTGTTTTTATTCTCAGAAGGCTTACTCCCTGATATACAGCTGCCTACCCCCTTCGTAAGTGCAGGTCCTAAATGAGCTTTTTTCTCTGTTCCCTCACCACAATCCAGATTCCTTTGGGGAGTTACCAGTACAGTAACCATACCAGGAAGTACTTAATTTATTAAGCTACTGCTTTTCTTAATCTCAGTGGAGATATTTACTGATAAACAGCTACCGACGCAGTATGTTCATGTCGTTCCTAAAGGAGCTTTTATCTCTCTCCCCTCACCACAAATCAGATTCTTCTGAGGAGTTCCCAGTACATTATCCTTTCCCCTGTGTAATTACCTTAACAAGCTCCAGCTGTTTTTATTCTCAGAAGGTTTACTCCCTGATATACAGCTGCCTACCCCCTTCGTAAGTGCAGGTCCCAAATGAGGTTTTTTTCTCTGTTCCCTCACCACAATCCAGATTCTTTGGGGGAGTTACCAGTACAGTAACCATACGAGGAAGTACTTAAATTATTAAGCTACTGCTTTTCTTAATCTCAGTGGAGATATTTACTGATAATCAGCTACCTACGCAGCATGTTCATGTCGTTCCTAAATGAGCTTTTATCTCTCTCCCCTCACCACAAATCAGATTCTTCTGAGGAGTTCCCAGTACATTATCCGTTCCCCTGTGTAATTACCTTAAAAAGCTCCAGCTGTTTTTATTCTCAGAAAGTTTACTCCCTGATATACAGCTGCCTACCCCCTTCGTAAGTGCAGGTCCTAAATGAGCTTTTTTCTCTGTTCCCTCACCACAATCCAGATTCTTTTGGGGAGTTACCAGTACAGTAACCATACCAGGAAGTACTTAATTTATTAATCTACTGCTTTTCTTAATCTCAGTGGAGATATTTACTGATAAACAGCTAAGCACGCAGCATGTTCATGTCGTTCCTAAATGAGCTTTTATCTCCCTCCCCTCACCACAAATCAGATTCTTCTGAGGAGTTCCCAGTACATTATCCTTTCCCCTGTGTAATTACCTTAACAAGCTCCAGCTGCTTTTATTCTCAGAAGGTTTACTCCCTGATATACAGCTGCCTACCCCCTTCGTAAGTGCAGGTCCTAAATGAGCTTTTTTCTCTGTTCCCTCACCACAATACAGATTCTTTTGGGGAGTTACCAGTACAGTAACCATACCAGGAAGTACTTAATTTATTAAGCTACTGCTTTTCTTAATCTCAGTGGAGATATTTACTGATAAACAGCTACCTACGCAGCATGTTCATGTCGTTCCTAAATGAGCTTTTATCTCTCTCCCCTCACCACAAATCAGATTCTTCTGAGGAGTTCCCAGTACATTATCCTTTCCCCTGTGTAATTACCTTAACAAGCTCCAGCTGTTTTTATTCTCAGAAGGTTTACTCCCTGTTATACAGCTGCCTACCCCCTTCATAAGTGCAGGTCCTAAATGAGCTTTTTTCTCTGTTCCCTCACCACAATCCAGATTCTTTTGGGGAGTTACCAGTACAGTAACCATACCAGGAAGTACTTACTTTATTAAGCTACTGCTTTTCTTAATCTCAGTGGAGATATTTACTGATAAACAGCTACCTACGCAGCATGTTCATGTCGTTCCTAAATGAGCTTTTATCTCTCTCCCCTCACCACAAATCAGATTCTTCTGAGGAGTTCCCAGTACATTATCCTTTCCCCTGTGTAATTACCTTAACAAGCTCCAGCTGTTTTTATTCTCAGAAGGTTTACTGCCTGATATACAGCTGCCTACCCTCTTAGTAAGTGCAGGTCCTAAATGAGCTTTTTTCTCTGTTCCCTCACCACAATCCAGATTCTTTTTGGGAGTTACCAGTACAGTAACCATACCAGGAAGTACTTAATTTATTAAGCTACTGCTTTTCTTAATCTCAGTGGAGATATTTACTGATAAACAGCTACCTACGCAGCATGTTCATGTCGTTCTTAAATGAGCTTTTATCTCTCTCCCCTCACCACAAATCAGATTCTTCTGAGGAGTTCCCAGTACATTATCCTTTCCCCTGTGTAATTACATTAACAAGCTCCAGCTGTTTTTATTCTCAGAAGGTTTACTCCCTGATATACAGCTGCCTACCCCCTTCGTAAGTGCAGGTCCTAAATGAGCTTTTTTCTCTGTTCCCTCACCACAATCCAGATTCTTTTGGGGAGTTACCAGTACAGTAACCATACCAGGAAGTACTTAATTTATTAAGCTACTGCTTTTCTTAATCTCAGTGGAGATATTTACTGATAAATTCCTACTTACGCAGCATGTCCATGGCGTTCCTAAATGAGCTTTTATCTCTCTCCCCTCACCACAAATCAGATTCTTCTGAGGAGTTCCAAGTACATTATCCTTTCTCCTGTGTAATTACCTTAACAAGCTCCAGCTTTTTTTATTCTCAGAAGGTTTACTCCCTGATATACAGCTGCCTACCCTCTTCGTAAGTGCAGGTCCTAAATGAGCTTTTTTCTCTGTTCCCTCACCACAATCCAGATTCTTTTTGGGAGTTACCAGTACAGTAACCATACCAGGATGTATTTAATTTATTAAGCTACTGCTTTTCTTAATCTCAGTGGAGATATTTACTGATAAACAGCTACCTACCCAGCATGTTCATGTCTTTCCTAAATGAGCTTTTATCTCTCTCCCCTCACCACAAATCAGATTCTTCTGAGGAGTTCCCAGTACATTATCCTTTCCCCTGTGTAATTACCTTAACAAGCTCCAGCTGTTTTTATTCTCAGAAGGTTTACTCCCTGATATACAGCTGCCTACCCCCTTCGTAAGTGCAGGTCCTAAATGAGCTTTTTTCTCTGTTCCCTCACAACAATCCAGATTCTTTTGGGGAGTTACCAGTACAGTAACCATACCAGGAAGTACTTAATTTATTAAGCTACTGCTTTTCTTAATCTCAGTGGAGATATTTACTGGTAAACAGCTACCTACGCAGCATGTTCATGTCGTTCCTAAATGAGCTTTTATCTCTCTCCCCTCACCACAAATCAGATTCTTCTGAGGAGTTCCCAGTACATTATCCTTTCCCCTGTGTAATTACCTTAACAAGCTCCAGCTGTTTTGATTCTCAGAAGGTTTACTCCCTGATATACAGCTGCCTACCCTCTTTGTAAGTGCAGGTCCTAAATGAGCTTTTTTCTCTGTTCCCTCACCACAATCCAGATTGTTTTTGGGAGTTACCAGTACAGTAACCATACCAGGAAGTACTTAATTTATTAAGCTACTGCTTTTCTTAATCTCAGTGGAGATATTTACTGATAAACAGCTACCTACGCAGCATGTTCATGTCGTTCCTAAATGAGCTTTTATCTCTCTCCCCTCACCACAAATCAGATTCTTCTGAGGAGTTCCCAGTACATTATCCTTTCCCCTGTGTAATTACCTTAACAAGCTCCAGCTGTTTTTATTCTCAGAAGGTTTACTCCCTGATATACAGCTGCCTACCCCCTTCGTAAGTGCAGGTCCTAAATGAGCTTTTTTCTCTGTTCCCTCACCACAATCCAGATTCTTTTGGGGAGTTACCAGTACAGTAACCATACCAGGAAGTACTTAATTTATTAAGCTACTGCTTTTCTTAATCTCAGTGGAGATATTTACTGATAAACAGCTACCTACGCAGCATGTTCATGTCGTTCCTAAATGAGCTATTATCTCTCTCCCCTCACCACAAATCAGATTCTTCTGAGGAGTTCCCAGTACATTATCCTTTCCCCTGTGTTATTACCTTAACAAGCTCCAGCTGTTTTTATTCTCAGAAGGTTTACTCCCTGATATACAACTGCCTACCCCCTTCGTAAGTGCAGTTCCTAAATGAGCTTTTTTCTCTGTTCCCTCACCACAATCCAGATTCTTTTGGGGAGTTACCAGTACAGGAACCATAACAGGAAGTACTTAATTTATTAAGCTACTGCTTTTCTTAATCTCAGTGGAGATATTTACTGATAAACAGCTACCTACGCAGCATGTTCATGTCGTTCCTAAATGAGCTTTTATCTCTCTCCCCTAACCACAAATCAGATTCTTCTGAGGAGTTCCCAGTACATTATCCTTTCGCCTGTGTAATTACCTTAACAAGCTCCAGCTGTTTTTATTCTCAGAAGGTTTAGTCCCTGATATACAGCTGCCTACCCTCTTCATAAGTGCAGGTCCTAAATGAGCTTTATTCTCTGTTCCCTCACCACAATCCAGATTCTTTTTGGGAGTTACCAGTACAGTAACCATATCAGGAAGTACTTAATTTATTAAGCTACTGCTTTTCTTAATCTCAGTGGAGATATTTACTGATAAACAGCTACCTACGCAGCATGTTCATGTCGTTCCTAAATTAGCTTTTATCTCTCTCCCCTCACCACAAATCAGATTCTTCTGAGGAGTTCCCAGTACATTATCCTTTCCCCTGTGTAATTACCTTAACAAGCTCCAGCTGTTTTTATTCTCAGAAGGTTTACTCCCTGATATACAGCTGCCTACCCCCTTCGTAAGTGCAGGTCCTAAATGAGCTTTTTTCTCTGTTCCCTCACCACAATCCAGATTCTTTTGGGGAATTACCAGTACAGTAACCACACCAGGAAGTACTTAATTTGTGAAGCTACTGCTTTTCTTAATCTCAGTGGAGATATTTACTGATAAACAGCTACCTACGCAGCATGTTCATGTCGTTCCTAATTTAGCTTTTATCTCTCTCCCCTCACCACAAATCAGATTCTTCTGAGGAGTTCCCAGCACATTATCCTTTCCCCTGTGTAATTACCTTAACAAGCTCCAGCTGTTTTTATTCTCAGAAGGTTTACTCCCTGATATACAGCTGCCTACCCCCTTCGTAAGTGCAGGTCCTAAATGAGCTTTTTTCTCTGTTCCCTCACCACAATCCTGAATCTTTTGGGGAGTTATCAGTACAGTAACCGTACCAGGAAGTACTTAATTTATTAAGCTACTGCTTTTCTTAATCTCAGTGGAGATATTTACTGATAAACAGCTACCTACGCAGCATGTTCATGTCGTTCCTAAATGAGCTTTTATCTCTCTCCCCTCACCACAAATCAGATTCTTCTGAGGAGTTCCCAGTACATTATCCTTTCCCCTGTGTAATTACCTTAACAAGCTCCAGCTGTTTTTATTCTCAGAAGGTTTACTCCCTGATATACAGCTGCCTACCCCCTTCGTAAGTGCAGGTCCTAAATGAGCTTTTTTCTCTGTTCCCTCACCACAATCCAGATTCTTTTGGCGAGTTACCAGTACAGTAAGAATACCAGGAAGTACTTAATTTATTAAGCTACTGCTTTTCTTAATCTAAGTGGAGATATTTACTGATGAACACCTACCTACGCAGCATGTTCATGTCGTTCATAAATGAGCTTTTATCTCTCTCCCCTCACCACAAATCAGATTCTTCTGAGGAGTTCCCAGTACATTATCCCTTCCCATGTGTAATTACCTTAACAAGCTCCAGCTGTTTTTATTCTCAGAAGGTGTACTCCCTGATATACAACTGCCTACCCCCTTCGTAAGTGCAGGTCCTAAATGAGCTTTTTTCTCTGTTCCATCATCACAATCCAGATTCTTTTGGGGAGTTACCAGTACAGTAACCATACCAAGAAGTACTTAATTTATTAAGCTACTGCTTTTCTTAATCTCAGTGGAGATATTTACTGATAAACAGCTACCTACGCAGCATGTTCATGTCGTTCCTAAATGAGCTTTTATCTCTCTCCCCTCACCACAAATCAGATTCTTCTGAGGAGTTCCCAGTACATTATCCTTTCCCCTGTGTAATTACCTTAACAAGCTCCAGCTGTTTTTATTCTCAGAAGGTTTACTCCCTGATATACAACTGCCTACCCCCTTCGTAAGTGCAGTTCCTAAATGAGCTTTTTTCTCTGTTCCCTCACCACAATCCAGATTCTTTTTGGGAGTTACCAGTACAGTAACCATATCAGGAAGTACTGAATTTATTAAGCTACTGCTTTTCTTAATCTCAGTGGAGATATTTACTGATAAACAGCTACCTACGCAGCATGTTCATGTCGTTCCTAAATTAGCTTTTATCTCTCTCCCCTCACCACAAATCAGATTCTTCTGAGGAGTTCCCAGTACATTATCCTTTCCCCTGTATAATTTCCTTAACAAGCTCCAGCTGTTTTTATTCTCAGAAGGTTTACTCCCTGATATACAGCTGCCTACACCCTTCGTAAGTGCAGGTCCTAAATGAGCTTTTTTCTCTGTTCCCTCACCACAATCCAGATTCTTTTGGGGAGTTACCAGTACAGTAAACATATCAGGAAGTACTTAATATATTAAGCTACTGCTTTTCTTAATCTCAGTGGAGATATTTACTGATAAACAGCTACCTACGCAGCATGTTCATGTCGTTCCTAAATTAGCTTTTATCTCTCTCCCCTCAACACAAATCAGATTCTTCTGAGGAGTTCCCAGTACATTATCCTTTTCCCCGTGTAATTACCTTAACAAGCTCCAGCTGTTTTTATTCTCAGAAGGTTTACTCCCTGATATACAGCTGCCTTCCCTCTTCATAAGTGCAGGTCCTAAATGAGCTTTTTTCTCTGTTCCCTCACCACAATCCAGATTTTTTTGGGGGATATTTGCTGATGAACAGCCACCTATGCAGCATGTTCATGTCGTTCCTAAATGAGCTTTTATCTCTCTCCTCTCACCACAAATCAGATTCTTCTGAAGAGTTCCCAGTACATTATACTTTCCCCTGTGTAATTACCTTAACAAGCTCCAGCTGTTTTTATTCTCAGAAGGTTTACTCCCTGATATACAGCTGCCTACCCCCTTCGTAAGTGCAGGTCCTAAATGAGCTTTTTTCTCTGTTCCCTCACCACAATCCCGATTATTTTGGGGAGTTACCAGTACAGTAACCATACCTGGAAGTACTTAATTTATTAAGCTACTGCTTTTCTTAATCTCAGTGGAGATATTTACTGATAAACAGCTACCTACGCAGCATGTTCATGTCGTTCCTAAATGAGCTTTTATCTCTCTCCCCTCACCACAAATCAGATTCTTCTGAGGAGTTCCCAGTACATTATCCTTTCCCCTTTGTAATTACCTTAACAAGCTCCAGCTGTTTTTATTCTCAGAAGGTTTACTCCCTGATATACAGCTGCCTACCCCCTTGGTAAGTGCACGTCATAAATGAGCTTTTTTCTCTGTTCCCTCACCACAATCCAGATTCTTTTGGGGAGTTACCAGTACAGTAACCATACCAGGAAGTACTTAATTTATTAAGCTACTGCTTTTCTTAATCTCAGTGGAGATATTTACTGATAAACAGCTACCTAGGCAGCATGTTCATGTCGTTCCTAAATTTTCTTTTATCTCTCTCCACTCACCACGAATCAGATTCTTCTGAGGAGTTCCCAGTACATTATCCTTTCCCCTGTGTAATTACCGTAACAAGCTCCAGCTGTTTTTATTCTCAGAAGGTTTACTCCGTGATATACAGCTGCCTATCCCCTTCGTAAGTGCAGGTCCTAAATGACCTTTTTTCTCTGTTTCCTCACCACAATCCAGATTCTTTTGGGGAGTTACCAGTACAGTAACCATACCAGGAAGTACTTAATTTATTAAGCTACTGCTTTTCTTAATCTCAGTGGAGATATTTACTGATAAACAGCTATGTACGCAGGATGTTCATGTCGTTCCTAAATGAGCTATTATCTCTCTCCCCTCACCACAAATCAGATTCTTCTGAGGAGTTCCCAGTACATTATCCTTTCCCCTGTGTAATTTCCTTAACAAGCTCCAGCTGTTTTTATTCTCAGAAGGTTTACTCCCTGATATACAGCTGCCTACCCCCTTCGTAAGTGCATGTCCTAAATGAGCTTTTTTCTCTGTTCCCTCACCACAATCCAGATTCTTTTAGGGAGTTACCAGTACAGTAACCATACCAGGAAGTACTTAATTTATTAAGCTACTGCTTTTCTTAATCTCAGTGGAGATATTTACTGATAAACAGCTATGTACGCAGGATGTTCATGTCGTTCCTAAATGAGCTATTATCTCTCTCCCCTCACCACAAATCAGATTCTTCTGAGGAGTTCCCAGTACATTATCCTTTCCCCGGTGTAATTTCCTTAACAAGCTCCAGCTGTTTTTATTCTCAGAAGGTTTACTCCCTGATATACAGCTGCCTACCCCCTTCGTAAGTGCAGGTCCTAAATGAGCTTTTTTCTCTGTTCCCTCACCACAATCCAGATTCTTTTGGGGAGTTACCAGTACAGTAACCATACCAGAAAGTACTTAATTTATTAAGCTACTGCTTTTCTTCATCTCAGTGGAGATATTTACTGATAAACAGCTAAGCAAGCAGCAAGTTCATGTCGTTCCTAAATGAGCTTTTATCTCTCTCCCCTCACCACAAATCAGATTCTTCTGAGGAGTTCCCAGTACATTATCCTTTCCCCTGTGTAATTACCTTAACAAGCTCCAGCTGTTTTTATTCTCAGAAGGTTTACTCCCTGATATACAGCTGCCTACCCCCTTCATAAGTGAAGGTCCTAAATGAGCTTTTTTAACTCTTCCATCACCACAATCCAGATTCTTTTGGGGAGTTACCAGTACAGTAACCTTACCAGGAAGTACTTAATTTATTAAGCTACTGCTTTTCTTAATCTCAGTGGAGATATTTACTGATAAACAGCTACCTACGCAGCATGTTCATGTCGTTCCTAAATGAGCTTTTATCTCTCTCCCCTCAACACAAATCAGAATCTTCTGAGGAGTTCCCAGTACATTATCCTTTCCCCTGTGTAATTACCTTAACAAGCTCCAGCTGTTTTTATTCTCAGAAGGTTTACTCCCTGATATACAACTGCCTATCCCCTTCGTAGGTGCAGTTCCTAAATGAGCTTTTTTCTCTGTTCCCTCACCACAATCCAGATTCTTTTGGGGAGTTACCAGTACAGTAACCATACCAGGAAGTACTTAATTTATTAAGCTACTGCTTTTCTTAATCTCAGTGGAGATATTTACTGATAAACAGCTACCTACGCAGCATGTTCATGTCGTTCATAAATGAGCTTTTATCTCTCTCCCCTCACCACAAATCAGATTCTTCTGAGGAGTTCCCAGTACATTATCCTTTCCCCTGTGTAATTACCTTAACAAGCTGCAGCTGTTTTTATTCTTAGAACGTTTACTCCCTGATATACAGCTGCCAACCCCCTTCGTAAGTGCAGGTCCTAAATGAGCTTTTTTCTCTGTTCCCTCACCACAATCCAGATTCTTTTGAGGAGTTACTAGTACAGTAACCTTACCAGGAAGTACTTAATGTATTAAGCTACTGCTTTTCTTAATCTCAGTGGAGATATTTACTGATAAACAGCTACCTACGCAGCATGTTCATGTCATTCCTAAATGAGCTTTTATCTCTCTCCCCTCACCACAAATCAGATTCATCTGAGGAGTTCCCAGTACATTATCCTTTCCCCTGTGTAATTACCTTAACAAGGTCCAGCTGTTTTTATTCTCAGAAGGTTTACTCCCTGATATACAACTGCCTACCCCCTTCGGAGGTGCAGTTCCTAAATGAGCTTTTTTCTCTGTTCCCTCAGCACAATCCAGATTCTTTTGGGGAGATACCAGTACAGTAACCATACCAGGAAGTACTTAATTTATTAAGCTACTGCTTTTCTTAATCTCAGTGGAGATATTTACTGATAAACAGCTAACTACGCAGCATGTTCATGTCGTTCCTAAATGAGCTTTTATCTCTCTCCCCTCAGCACAAATCAGATTCTTCTGAGGAGTTCCCAGTACATTATGCTTTCCCCTGTGTAATTACCTTAACAAGCTCCAGCTGTTTTTATTCTCAGAAGGTTTACTCCCTGATATACAGCTGCCTACCCCCTTCGTAAGTGCAGGTCCTAAATGAGCTTTTTACTCTGTTCCCTCACCACAATCCAGATTTTTTTGGGGGATATTTACTGATGAACAGCCACCTATGCAGCATGTTCATGTCGTTCCTAAATGAGCTTTTATCTCTCTCCCCTCACCACAAATCAGATTCTTCTGAGGAGTTCCCAGTACATTATCCTTTCTCCTGTGTATTTACCTTAACAAGCTCCTGCTGTTTTTATTCTCAGAAGGTTTACTCCCTGATATACAGCTGCCTACCCCCTTCATAAGTGCATGTCCTAAATGAGCTTTTTTCTCTGTTCCCTCACCACAATCCAGATTCTTTTGGGGAGTTACCAGTACAGTAACCATACCAGGAAGTACTTAATTTATTAAGCTACTGCTTTTCTTAATCTCAGTGGAGATATTTACTGATAAACAGCTACCTATGCAGCATGTTCATGTCGTTCCTAAATGAGCTTTTATCTCTCTCCCCTCACCACAAATCAGATTCTTCTGAGGAGTTCCCAGTACATTATCCTTTCCCCTGTGTAATTACCTTAACAAGCTGCAGCTGTTTTTATTCTCAGAAGGTTTACTCCCTGATATACAGCTGCCTACCCCCTTCGTAAGTGCAGGTCCAATATGAGCTTTTTTCTCTGTTCCCTCACCACAATCCAGATTCTTTTTGGGAGTTACCAGTACAGTGACCATACCAGGAAGTACTTAATTTATTAAGCTACTGCTTTTCTTAATCTCAGTGGAGATATTTACTGATAAACAGCTACCTACGCAGCATGTTCATGTCGTTCCTAAATGAGCTTTTATCTCTCTCCCCTCAGCACAAATCAGATTCTTCTGAGGAGTTCCCAGTACATTATGCTTTCCCCTGTGTAATTACCTTAACAAGCTCCAGCTGTTTTTATTCTCAGAAGGTTTACTCCCTGATATACAGCTGCCTACCCCCTTCGTAAGTGCAGGTCCTAAATGAGCTTTTTACTCTGTTCCCTCACCACAATCCAGATTTTTTTGGGGGATATTTACTGATGAACAGCCACCTATGCAGCAAGTTCATGTCGTTCCTAAATGAGCTTTTATCTCTCTCCCCTCACCACAAATCTGATTCTTCTGAGGTGTTCCCGGTACATTATCCTTTCCCCTGTGTAATTACCTTAACAAGCTCCAGCTGTTTTTATTCTCAGAAGGTTTACTCCCTGATATACAGCTTCCTACCCCCTTCGTAAGTGCAGGTCCTAAATGAGCTTTTTTCTCTGCTCCCTCACCAAAATCCAGATTCTTTTGGTGTGTTACCAGTACAGTAACCATACCAGGAAGTACTTAATTTATTAAGCTACTGCTTTTCCTAATCTCAGTGGAGATATTTACTGATAAACAGCTACCTACGCAGCATGTTCATGTCGTTCCTAAATGAGCTTTTATCTCTCTCCCCTCACCACAAATCAGATTCTTCTGAGGATTTCCCAGTACATTATCCTTTCCCCTGTGTAATTACCTTAACATGCTCCAGCTGTTTTTATTCTCAGATGGTTTACTCCCTGATATACAACTGCCTAACCCCTTCGTAAGTGCAGGTCCTAAATGAGCTGTTTTCTCTGTTCCCTCACCACAATCCAGATTCTTTTGGGGATTTACCAGTACAGTAACCATACCAGGAAGTACTTAATTTATTAAGCTACTGCTTTTCATAATTTCAGTGGAGATATTTACTGATAAACAGCTACCTACGCAGCATGTTCATGTCCTTGTAAATGAGCTTTTATCTCTCTCCCCTCACCACAAATCAGTTTCTTCTGAGGAGTTCCCAGTACATTATCCTTTCCCATCTGCAATTACCTTAACAAGCTCCAGCTGTTTTTATTCTCAGAAGGTTTACTCCCTGATATACAGCTGCCTACACCCTTCGTAAGAGCAGGTACTAAATGAGCATTTTTCTCTGTTCCCTGACCACAATCCAGATTCTTTTGGGGAGGTACCAGTACAGTAACCATACCAGGAATACTTAATTCATTAAGCTACTGCTTTTCTTAATCTCAGTGGAGATATTTACTGATAAACAGCTACCTCCGCAGCAGGTTCATGTCGTTCCTTAATGAGCTTTTATCTCTCTCCCCTCACCACAAATCAGATTCTTCTGAAGAGTACCCAGTATATTATCCTTTCCCCTGTGTAATTACCTTAACATACTCCAGCTCTTTTTATTCTCAGAAGGTTTACTCACTGATATAATGCTGCCTACCCCCTTCGTAAGTGCAGGTCCTAAATGAGCTTTTTCTCTGTTCCCTCACCACAATCCAGATTCTTTTGGGGATTTACCAGTACAGTAACCATACCAGGAAGTACTTAATTTATTAAGCTACTGCTTTTCAAAATTTCAGTGGAGATATTTACTGATAAACAGCTACCTACGCTGCATGTTCATGTCCTTGTAAATGAGCTTTTATCTCTCTCCCCTCACCACAAATCAGATTCTTCTGAGGAGTTCCCAGTACATTATCCTTTCCCATCTGCAATTACCTTAACAAGCTCCAGCTGTTTTTATTCTCAGAAGGTTTACTCCTTGATATACAGCTGCCTACACCCTTCGTAAGAGCAGGTACTAAATGAGCATTTTTCTCTGTTCCCTGACCACAATCCAGATTCTTTTGGGGAGTTACCAGTACAGTAACCATACCAGGAATACTTAATTCATTAAGCTACTGCTTTTCTTAATCTCAGTGGAGATATTTACTGATAAACTGCTACCTCCGCAGCAGGTTCATGTCGTTCCTTAATGAGCTTTTATCTCTCTCCCCTGACCACAAATCAGATTCTTCTGAAGAGTACCCAGTATATTATCCTTTCCCCTGTGTAATTACCTTAACATACTCCAGCTGTTTTTATTCTCAGAAGGTTTACTCACTGATATACTGCTGCCTACCCCCTTCGTAAGTGCAGGTCCTAAATGAGCTTTTTCTCTGTTCCCTCACCACAATCCAGATTCTTTTGGGGAGTTACCAGTACAGTAACCATACCAGGAAATACTTAATTTATTAAGCTACTGCTTTTCTTAATCTTAGTGGAGATATTTACTGATAAACAGCTACCTACGCAGCATGTTCATGTCGTTCCTAAATGAGCTTTTATCTCTCTCCCCTCACCACAAATCAGATTCTTCTGAATTGTTCCAAGTACATTATCTTTTCCCCTGTGTAATTACCTTAACAAGCTCCAGCTGTTTTTATTCTCTGAAGGTTTACTCCCTGATATACAGCTGCCTACCCCCTTCGTAAGTGCAGGTCCTAAATGAGCTTTTTTCTCTGTTCCCTCACCACAATCCAGATTCTTTTGGGGAGTTACCAGTACAGTAACCATACGAGGAAGTACTTAATTTATTAAGCTACTGCTTTCCTTAATCTCAGTGGAGATATTTACTGATAAACAGCTACCTACGCAGCATGTTCATGTCGTTCATAAAAGAGCTTTTATCTCTCTCCCCTCACCACAAATCAGATTCTTCGGAGGAGTTCCCTGTACATTATCCTTTCCCCTGTGTAATTACCTTAACAAGCTCCAGCCGTTTTTATTCTCAGAAGGTTTACTCCCTGATATACGGCTGCCTACCCCCTTCGTAAGTGCAGGTCCTAAATGAGCTTTTTTCTCTGTTCCCTCACCACAATCCAGATTCTTTTGGGGAGTTACCAGTACAGTAACCATACCAGGAAGTACTTAATTTATTAAGCTACTGCTTTTCTTAATCTCAGTGGAGATATTTACTGATAAACAGCTAACTACGCAGCATGTTCATGTCGTTCCTAAATGAGCTTTTATCTCTCTCCCCTCACCACAAATCAGATTCTTCTGAGGAGTTTCCAGTACATTATCCTTTCCCCTGTGTAATTACCTTAACAAGCTCCAGCTGTTTTTATTCTCAGAAGGTTTACTCCCTGATATAGAACTGCCTACCCCCTTCGTAAGTGCATGCCCTAAATGAGCTTTTTTCTCTGTCCCCTCACCACAATCCAGATTCTTTTGGGGATTTACCAGTACAGTAACCATACCAGGAAGGACTTAATTTATTAAGCTACTGCTTTTCTTAATCTCAGTGGAGATATTTACTGATAAACAGCTACCTACGCAGCATGTTCATGTCGTTCCTAAATGAGCTTTTATCTCTCTCCCCTCACACCAAATCAGATTCTTCTGAGGAGTTCCCAGTACATTATCCTTTCCCCTGTGTAATTACCTTAACAAGCTCCAGCTGTTTTTATTCTCAGAAGGTTTACTCCCTGATATACAGCTGCCTACCACCTTCGTAAGTGCAGGTCCTAAATGAGCTTTTTCTCTGTTCCCTCACCACAATCCAGATTCTTTTGGGGAGTTACCAGTACACTAACCATACCAGGAAGTACTTAATTTATAAAGCTACTGCTTTTCTTAATCTCAGTGGAGATATTTACTGATAAACAGCTACGTACGCAGCATGTTCATGTACTTCCTAAATGAGCTTTTATCTCTCTCCCCTCACCACAAATCACATTTTTCTGAGGAGTTCCAAGTACATTATCCTTTCCCCTGTGAAATTACCTTAAAAAGCTCCAGCTGTTTTATTCTCAGAAGGTTTACTCACTGATAAACAGCTGCCTACCCACTTCGTAAGTGCAGGTCCTAAATCAGCTTTTTTCTCTGTTCCCTCACCACAATCCAGATTCTTTTGGGGAGTTACCAGTACAGTAACCATACGAGGAAGTACTTAATTTATTAAGCTACTGCTTTTCTGAATCTCAGTGGAGATATTTACTGATAAACAGCTACCTACGCAGCATGTTCATGTCGTTCCTAAATGAGCTAATATCTCTCTCCCCTCACCACAAATCAGATTCTTCTGAGGAGTTCCCAGTACATTATCCTTTCCCCTGTGTAATTACCTTAACAAGCTCCAGCTGTTTTTATTCTCAGAAGGTTTACTCCCTGATATACAGCTGCCTATGCCCTTCGTAAGTGCAGGTCCTAAATGAGCTTTTTTCTCTGTTCCCTCACCACAATCCAGATTCTTTTGGGGAGTTACCAGTACAGTAACCATACCAGGAAGTACTTAATTTATTAAGCTACTGCTTTTCTTAATCTCAGTGGAGATATTTACTGATAAACAGCTACCTACGCAGCATGTTCATGTCGTTTCTAAATGAGCTTTTATCTCTCTCCCCTCACCACAAATCAGATTCTTCTGAGGAGTTCCCAGTACACTATCCTTTCCCCTGTGTAATTACCTTAACAAGCTCCAGCCGTTTTTATTCTCAGAAGGTTTACTCCCTGATATACAGCGGCCTACCCCCTTCGTAAATGCAGGTCCTAAATGAGCTTTTTTCTCTGTTCCCTCACCACAATCCAGATTCTTTTGGGGAGTTACCAGTACAGTAACCATACCAGGAAGTACTTAATTTATTAAGCTACTGCTTTTCTTAATCTCAGTGGAGATATTTACTGATAAACAGCTATGTACGCAGCATGTTCATGTCGTTCCTAAATGAGCTTTTATCTCTCTCCCCTCACCACAAATCTGATTCTTCTGAGGAGTTCCCAGTACATTATCCTTTCCCCTGTGTAATTACCTTAACAAGCTCCAGCTGTTTTTATTCTCAGAAGGTTTACTCCCTGATATACAGCTGCCTACCCCCTTCGTAAGTGCAGGTCCTAAATGAGCTTTTTTCTCTGTTCCCTCACCACAATCCAGATTCTTTTGGGGAGTTACCTTTACAGTAACCATACCAGGAAGTACTTAATTTATTAAGCTACTGCTTTTCTTAATCTCAGTGGAGATATTTACTGATAAACAGCTACCTACGCAGCATGTTCATGTCGTTCCTAAATGAGCTTTTATCTCTCTCCCCTCACCACAAATCAGATTCTTCTGAGGAGTTCCCAGTACATTATCCTTTCCCCTGTGTAATTACCTTAACAAGCTCCAGCTGTTTTTATGCTCAGAAGGTTTACTCCCTGATATACAGCTGCCTACCCCCTTCGTAAGTGCAGGTCCTAAATCAGGTTTTTTCTCTGTTTCCTCACCACAATCCAGATTCTTTTGGGGAGTTACCAGTACAGTAACCATACCAGGAAGTACTTAATTTATTAAGCTACTGCTTTTCTTAATCTCAGTGGAGATATTTACTGATAAACAGCTACCTACGCAGCATGTTCATGTCGTTCCTAAATGAGCTTTAATCTCGCTCCCCTCACCACAAATCAGATTTTTCTGAGGAGTTCCCAGTACATTATCCTTTCCCCTGTGTAATTACCTTAACAAGCTCCAGCTGTTTTTATTCTCAGAAGGTTTACTCCCTGATATACAGCTGCCTACCCCCTTCGTAAGTGCAGGTCCTAAATGATCTTTTTTGTCTGTTCCCTCACCACAATGCAGATTATTTTGGGGAGTTACCAGTACAGTAACCATACGAAGAAGTACTTAATTTATTAAGCTACTGCTTTTCTTAATCTCAGTGGAGATATTTACTGATAAACAGCTACCTACGCAGCATGTTCATGTCGTTCCTAAATGAGCTTTTATCTCTCTCCCCTCACCACAAATCAGATTCTTCTGAGGAGTTCCCAGTACATTATGCTTTCCCCTGTGTAATTACCTTAACAAGCTCCACCTGTTTTTATTCTCAGAAGGTTTACTCCATGATATACAGCTGCCTACCCCCTTCGTAAGTGCAGGTCCTAAATGAGCTTTTTTCTCTGTTCCCTCACCAAAATCCAGATTCTTTTGGGGAGTTACCAGTACAGTAACCATACCAGGAAGTACTTAATTTATTAAGCTACTTCTTTTCTTAATCTCATTGTAGAAATTTACTGATAAACAGCTACCTACGCAGCATGTTCATGTCGTTCCTAAATGAGCTTTTATCTCTCTCCCCTCACCACAAATCAGATTCTTCTGAGGAGTTCCCGGTACATTATCCTTTCCCCTGTGTAATTACATTAACAAGCTCCAGCTGTTTTTATTCTCAGAAGGTTTACTCCCTGATATACAGCTGCCTACCCCCTTCATAAGTGCATGTCCTAAATGAGCTTTTTTCTCTGTTCCCTCACCACAATCCAGATTCTTTTGGGGAGTTACCAGTACAGTAACCATACCAGGAAGTACTTAATTTATTAAGCTACTGCTTTTCTTAATCTCAGTGGAGATATTTACTGATAAACAGCTACATATGCAGCATGTTCATGTCGTTCCTAAATGAGCTTTTATCTCTCTCCCCTCACCACAAATCAGATTCTTCTGAGGAGTTCCCAGTACATTATCCTTTCCCCTGTGTAATTACCTTAACAAGCTGCAGCTGTTTTTATTCTCAGAAGGTTTACTCCCTGATATACAGCTGCCTACCCCCTTCGTAAGTGCAGGTCCAAAATGAGCTTTTTTCTCTGTTCCCTCACCACAATCCAGATTCTTTTTGGGAGTTACCAGTACAGTGACCATACCAGGAAGTACTTAATTTATTAAGCTACTGCTTTTCTTAATCTCAGTGGAGATATTTACTGATAAACAGCTACCTACGCAGCATGTTCATGTCGTTCCTAAATGAGCTTTTATCTCTCTCCCCTCAGCACAAATCAGATTCTTCTGAGGAGTTCCCAGTACATTATGCTTTCCCCTGTGTAATTACCTTAACAAGCTCCAGCTGTTTTTATTCTCAGAAGGTTTACTCCCTGATATACAGCTGCCTACCCCCTTCGTAAGTGCAGGTCCTAAATGAGCTTTTTACTCTGTTCCCTCACCACAATCCAGATTTTTTTGGGGGATATTTACTGATGAACAGCCACCTATGCAGCATGTTCATGTCGTTCCTAAATGAGCTTTTATCTCTCTCCCCTCACCACAAATCAGATTCTTCTGAGGAGTTCCCAGTACATTATCCTTTCTCCTGTGTATTTACCTTAACAAGCTCCTGCTGTTTTTATTCTCAGAAGGTTTACTCCCTGATATACAGCTGCCTACCCCCTTCATAAGTGCATGTCCTAAATGAGCTTTTTTCTCTGTTCCCTCACCACAATCCAGATTCTTTTGGGGAGTTACCAGTACAGTAACCATACCAGGAAGTACTTAATTTATTAAGCTACTGCTTTTCTTAATCTCAGTGGAGATATTTACTGATAAACAGCTACCTATGCAGCATGTTCATGTCGTTCCTAAATGAGCTTTTATCTCTCTCCCCTCACCACAAATCAGATTCTTCTGAGGAGTTCCCAGTACATTATCCTTTCCCCTGTGTAATTACCTTAACAAGCTGCAGCTGTTTTTATTCTCAGAAGGTTTACTCCCTGATATACAGCTGCCTACCCCCTTCGTAAGTGCAGGTCCAATATGAGCTTTTTTCTCTGTTCCCTCACCACAATCCAGATTCTTTTTGGGAGTTACCAGTACAGTGACCATACCAGGAAGTACTTAATTTATTAAGCTACTGCTTTTCTTAATCTCAGTGGAGATATTTACTGATAAACAGCTACCTACGCAGCATGTTCATGTCGTTCCTAAATGAGCTTTTATCTCTCTCCCCTCAGCACAAATCAGATTCTTCTGAGGAGTTCCCAGTACATTATGCTTTCCCCTGTGTAATTACCTTAACAAGCTCCAGCTGTATTTATTCTCAGAAGGTTTACTCCCTGATATACAGCTGCCTACCCCCTTCGTAAGTGCAGGTCCTAAATGAGCTTTTTACTCTGTTCCCTCACCACAATCCAGATTTTTTTGGGGGATATTTACTGATGAACAGCCACCTATGCAGCAATTTCATGTCGTTCCTAAATGAGCTTTTATCTCTCTCCCCTCACCACAAATCTGATTCTTCTGAGGTGTTCCCGGTACATTATCCTTTCCCCTGTGTAATTACCTTAACAAGCTCCAGCTGTTTTTATTCTCAGAAGGTTTACTCCCTGATATACAGCTGCCTACCCCCTTCGTAAGTGCAGGTCCTAAATGAGCTTTTTTCTCTGCTCCCTCACCAAAATCCAGATTCTTTTGGTGTGTTACCAGTACAGTAACCATACCAGGAAGTACTTAGTTTATTAAGCTACTGCTTTTCCTAATCTCAGTGGAGATATTTACTGATAAACAGCTACCTACGCAGCATGTTCATGTCGTTCCTAAATGAGCTTTTATCTCTCTCCCCTCACCACAAATCAGATTCTTCTGAGGATTTCCCAGTACATTATCCTTTCCCCTGTTTAATTACCTTAACATGCTCCAGCTGTTTTTATTCTCAGATGGTTTACTCCCTGATATACAACTGCCTAACCCCTTCGTAAGTGCAGGTCCTAAATGAGCTGTTTTCTCTGTTCCCTCACCACAATCCAGATTCTTTTGGGGATTTACCAGTACAGTAACCATACCAGGAAGTACTTAATTTATTAAGCTACTGCTTTTCATAATTTCAGTGGAGATATTTACTGATAAACAGCTACCTACGCAGCATGTTCATGTCCTTGTAAATGAGCTTTTATCTCTCTCCCCTCACCACAAATCAGATTCTTCTGAGGAGTTCCCAGTACATTATCCTTTCCCATCTGCAATTACCTTAACAAGCTCCAGCTGTTTTTATTCTCAGAAGGTTTACTCCCTGATATACAGCTGCCTACACCCTTCGTAAGAGCAGGTACTAAATGAGCATTTTTCTCTGTTCCCTGACCACAATCCAGATTCTTTTGGGGAGGTACCAGTACAGTAACCATACCAGGAATACTTAATTCATTAAGCTACTGCTTTCTTAATCTCAGTGGAGATATTTACTGATAAACAGCTACCTCCGCAGCAGGTTCATGTCGTTCCTTAATGAGCTTTTATCTCTCTCCCCTCACCACAAATCAGATTCTTCTGAAGAGTACCCAGTATATTATCCTTTCCCCTGTGTAATTACCTTAACATACTCCAGCTGTTTTTATTCTCAGAAGGTTTACTCACTGATATACTGCTGCCTACCCCCTTCGTAAGTGCAGGTCCTAAATGAGCTTTTTCTCTGTTCCCTCACCACAATCCAGATTCTTTTGGGGATTTACCAGTACAGTAACCATACCAGGAAGTACTTAATTTATTAAGCTACTGCTTTTCAAAATTTCAGTGGAGATATTTACTGATAAACAGCTACCTACGCAGCATGTTCATGTCCTTGTAAATGAGCTTTTATCTCTCTCCCCTCACCACAAATCAGATTCTTCTGAGGAGTTCCCAGTACATTATCCTTTCCCATCTGCAATTACCTTAACAAGCTCCAGCTGTTTTTATTCTCAGAAGGTTTACTCCTTGATATACAGCTGCCTACACCCTTCGTAAGAGCAGGTACTAAATGAGCATTTTTCTCTGTTCCCTGACCACAATCCAGATTCTTTTGGGGAGGTACCAGTACAGTAACCATACCAGGAATACTTAATTCATTAAGCTACTGCTTTTCTTAATCTCAGTGGAGATATTTACTGATAAACTGCTACCTCCGCAGCAGGTTCATGTTGTTCCTTAATGAGCTTTTATCTCTCTCCCCTGACCACAAATCAGATTCTTCTGAAGAGTACCCAGTATATTATCCTTTCCCCTGTGTAATTACCTTAACATACTCCAGCTGTTTTTATTCTCAGAAGGTTTACTCACTGATATACTGCTGCCTACCCCCTTCGTAAGTGCAGGTCCTAAATGAGCTTTTTCTCTGTTCCCTCACCACAATCCAGATTCTTTTGGGGAGTTACCAGTACAGTAACCATACCAGGAAATACTTAATTTATTAAGCTACTGCTTTTCTTAATCTTAGTGGAGATATTTACTGATAAACAGCTACCTACGCAGCATGTTCATGTCGTTCCTAAATGAGCTTTTATCTCTCTCCCCTCACCACAAATCAGATTCTTCTGAATTGTTCCAAGTACATTATCTTTTCCCCTGTGTAATTACCTTAACAAGCTCCAGCTGTTTTTATTCTCAGAAGGTTTACTCCCTGATATACAGCTGCCTACCCCCTTCGTAAGTGCAGGTCCTAAATGAGCTTTTTTCTCTGTTCCCTCACCACAATCCAGATTCTTTTGGGGAGTTACCAGTACAGTAACCATACGAGGAAGTACTTAATTTATTAAGCTACTGCTTTCCTTAATCTCAGTGGAGATATTTACTGATAAACAGCTACCTACGCAGCATGTTCAAGTCGTTCATAAAAGAGCTTTTATCTCTCTCCCCTCACCACAAATCAGATTCTTCGGAGGAGTTCCCTGTACATTATCCTTTCCCCTGTGTAATTACCTTAACAAGCTCCAGCCGTTTTTATTCTCAGAAGGTTTACTCCCTGATATACGGCTGCCTACCCCCTTCGTAAGTGCAGGTCCTAAATGAGCTTTTTTCTCTGTTCCCTCACCACAATCCAGATTCTTTTGGGGAGTTACCAGTACAGTAACCATACCAGGAAGTACTTAATTTATGAAGCTACTGCTTTTCTTAATCTCAGTGGAGATATTACTGATAAACAGCTATCTACGCAGCATGTTCATGTCGTTCCTAAATGAGCTTTTATCTCTCTCCCCTCACCTCAAACCAGATTCTTCTGAGGAGTTCCCTGTATATATCCTTTCCCCTGTGTAATTACCTTAACAAGCTCCAGCTGTTTTTATTCTCAGAAGGTTTACTCCCTGATATACAGCTGCCTAACACCCTTCGTAAATGCAGGTCCTAAATGAGCTTTTTTCTCTATTCCCTCACCACAATCCACATTCTTTTGGGAGTTACCAGTACAGTAACCATACCAGGAAGTACTTAATTTATTAAGCTACTGCTTTTGTTAATCTCAGTGGAGATATTTACTGATAAACAGCTACTTACGCAGCATGTTCATGTCGTTCCGAAATGAGCTTTTATCTCTCTCCCCTCACCACAAATCAGATTCTTCTGAGGAGTTCCCAGTACATTATCCTTTCCCCTGTGTAATTACCTTAACAAGCTCCAGTTCTTTTAATTCTCAGAAGGTTTACTCCCTGATATACAGCTGCCTACCCCCTTCGTAAGTGTAGGTCCTAAATGAGCTTTTTTCTCTGTTCCCTCACCAAAATCCAGATTCTTTTGGGGAGTTACCAGTACAGTAACCATACCAGGAAGTACTTAATTTATTAAGCTACTGCTTTTCTTAATCTCAGTGGAGATATTTACTGATAAACAGCAACATATGCAGCATGTTCATGTCGTTCCTAAATGAGCTTTTATCTCTCTCCCCTCACCACAAATCAGATTCTTCTGAATTGTTCCCAGTACATTATCCTTTCCCCTGTGTAATTACCTTATTAAGCTCCAGCTGTTTTTATTCTCAGAAGGTTTACTCCCTGATATACAGCTGCCTACCCCCTTCGCAAGTGCAGGTCCTAAATGAGCATTTTTCTCTGTTCCCTCACCACAATCCAGATTCTTTTGGGGAGTTACCAGTACAGTAACCATACCAGGAAGTAGTTAATTTATTATGCTACTGCTTTTCTTAATCTCAGTGGAGATATTTACTGATAAACAGCTACCTACGCAGCATGTTCACGTCGTTCCTAAATGAGCTTTTATCTCTCTCTCCTCACCACAAATCAGATTCTTCTGAGGAGTTCCCAGTACATTATCCTTTCCCCTGTGTAATTACCTTAACAAGATCCAACTGTTTTTATTCTCAGAAGGTTTACTCCCTGATATACAGGTGCCTACCCCCTTCGTAAGTGCAGGTCCTATATGAGCTTTTTTCTCTGTTCCCTCACCAAAATCCAGATTCTTTTGGGGAGTTACCAGTACAGTAACCATACCAGGAAGTACTTAATTTATTAAGCTACTGCTTTTCTTAATCTCAGTGGAGATATTTACTGATAAACAGCTACGTACGCAGCATGTACATGTCGTTCCTAAATGAGCTTTTATCTCTCTCCCCTCACCACAAATCAGATTCTTCTGAGGAGTTCCCCGTACATTATCCTTTCCCCTGTGTAATTACCTTAACAAGCTCCAGCTGTTTTTATTCTCAGAAGGTTTACTCCCTGATATACAGCTGCTTACCCCCTTCGTAAGTGCAGGTCTTAAATGAGCTTTTTTCTCTGTTCCCTCACCACAATCCAGATTCTTTTGGGGAGTTACCAGTACAGTAACCATACCAGCAAGTACTTAATTTATTAAGCTACTGCTTTTCTTAATCTCAGTGGAGATATTTACTGATAAACAGCTACCTACGCAGCATGTTCATGTCGTTCCTAAATGAGCTTTTATCTCTCTCCCCTCAGCACAAATCAGATTCTTCTGAGGAGTTCCCAGTATATTATCTTTTCCCCTGTGTAATTACCTTAACAAAGCTCCAGCTGTTTTTATTCTCATAAGATTTACTCCCTGATATACAGCTGCCTACCCCCTTCGTACGTGCAGGTCCTAAATGAGCTTTTTTCTCTGTTCCCTCACCACAATCCAGATTCTTTTGGGGAGTTACCAGTACAGTAACCATACCAGGAAGTACTTAATTTATTAAGCTACTGCTTTTCTTTTTTTTTTTTTTTGCCAGTCCTGGGCCTTTGGACTCAGGGCCTGAGCACTGTCTCTGGCGTCTTCCCGCTCAAGGCTTGCACTCTGCCACTTGAGCCACAGCGCCGCTTCTGGCCGTTTTCTGTATATTTGGTGCTGGGGAATCGAAACTAGGGCCTCGTGTATCCGAGGCAGGCACTCTTGCCACTAGGCCATATCCCCAGCCCCTCTGCTACTGCTTTTCTTAATCTCAGTGGAGATATTTACTGATAAACAGCTACGTACGCAGCATGTTCATGTCGTTCCTAAATGAGCTTTTATCTCTCTCCCCTCACCACAAATCAGATTCTTCTGAGGAGTTCCCAGTACATTATCCTTTCCCCTGTGTAATTACCTTAACAAGCTCCAGGTGATTTTATTCTCAGACGGTTTACTCCCTGATATACAGCTGCCAACCCCCTTCGTAAGTGCAGGTCCTAAATGAGCTTTTTTCTCTGTTCCCTCAACACAATCCACTTTCTTTTGGGGAGTTACCAGTACAGTAACCATACCAGGAAGTACTTAATTTATTAAGCTACTCCTTTTTCTTAATCTCAGTGGAGATATTTACTGATAAACAGCTACCTACGCAGCATGTTCATGTCGTTCCTAAATGAGCTTTTATCTCTCTCCCCTCACCACAAATCAGATTTTTCTGAGGAGTTCCCAGTACATTTTCCTTCCCCCTGTGTAATTTGCTTAACAAGCTCCAGCTGTTTTTATTCTCAGAAGTTTTACTCCCTGATATACAGCTGCCTACCCCCTTCGTAAGTGCAGGTCCTAAATTAGCTTTTTTCTCTGTTCCCTCACCACAATCCAGATTCTTTTGGGGAGTTACCAGTACAGTAAACATACCAGAAGTACTTAATTTATTAAGCTACTGCTTTTCTTAATCTCAGTGGAGATATTTACTGATAAACAGCTACCTACGCAGCATATCATGTCGTTCCTAAATGAGCTTTTATCTCTCTCCCCCTCACCACAAATCAGATTCTTCTGAGGAGTTCCCAGTACATTATGCTTTCCCCTGTATAATTTCCTTAACAAGCTCCAGCTGTTTTTATTCTCAGAAGGTTTACTCCCTGATATACATCTGCCTACCCCCTTCGTAAGTGCAGGTCCTAAATGAGCTTTTTTCTCTGTTCCCTCACCACAATCCAGATTCTTTTGGGGAGTTACCAGTACAGTAACCATACCAGGAAGTACTTAATTTATTAAGCTACTGCTTTTCTTAATCTCAGTGGAGATATTTACTGATAAACAGCTACGTACGCAGCATGTTCATGTCGTTCCTAAATGAGCTTTTATCTCACTCCCCTCACCACAAATCAGATTCTTCTGAGGAGTTCCCAGTACATTATCCTTTCGCGTGTGTAATTACCTTAACAAGCTCCAACTGTTTTTATTCTCAGAAGGTTTACTCCCTGATATACAGCTGCCTACCCCATTCGTAAGTGCAAGTCCTAAATGAGCTTTTTTCTCTGTTCCCTCACAACAATCCAGATTCTTTTTGGGAGTTACCAGTACAAGTACCCATACCAGGAAGTACTTAATTTATTAAGCTACTGCTTTTCTTAATCTCAGTGGAGATATTTACTGATAAACAGCTACCTACGCAGCATGTTCATGTCGTTCCTAAATGAGCTTTTATCTCTCTCCCCTCACCACAAATCAGATTCTTCTGAGGAGTTCCAGTACATTATCCTTTCCCCTGTGTAATTACCTTAACAAGCTCCAGCTGTTTTTATTCTCAGAAGGTTTACTCCCTGATATACAGCTTCCAACCCCATTCGTAAGTGCAGGTCCTAAATGAGCTTTTTTCTCTGTTCCTCAACACAATCCAGATTCTTTTGGGGAGTTACCAGTACAGTAACCATACCAGGAAGTACTTAATTCATTAAGCTACTGCTTTTCTTAATCTCAGTGGAGATATTTACTGATAAACAGCTACCTACCCAGCATGTTCATGTTGTTCCTAAATGAGCTTTTATCTTTCTCCCCCTCACAACAAATCAGATTCTTCTCAGGAGTTCCCAGTACATTATCCTTTCCCCTGTGTAATTACCTTAACAAACTCCAGCTGTTTTTATTCTCAGAAGGTTTACTCCCTGATATACAGCTGCCTACCCCCTTCGTAAGTGCAGGTCCTAAATGAGCTTTTTTCTCTGTTCCCTCACCACAATCCAGATTCTTTTGTGGAGTTACCAGTACAGTAACCATACCAGGAAGTACTTAATTTATTAGGATACTGCTTTTCTTAATCTCAGTGGATATATTTACTGATAAACAGCTACCTACGCAGCATGTTCATGTCGTTCGTCAATGAGCTTTTATCTCTCTCCCCTCACCACAAATCAGATTCTTCTGAGGAGTTCCCAGTACATTATCCGTTCCCCTGTGAAATTACCTTAACAAGCTCCAGCTGTTTTTATTCTCAGAAGGTTTACTCCCTGATATACAGCTGCCTATTCCATTCGTAAGTGCAGGTCCTAAATGAGCTTTTTTCTCTGTTCCCTCACCACAATCCAGATCCTTTTGGAGAATTACCAGTACAGTAACCATACCAGGAAGTACTTAATTCATTAAGCTACTGCTTTTCTTAATCTCAGTGGAGATATTTACTGATAAACAGCTACCTACGCAGCATGTTCATGTCGTTCCTAAATGAGCTTTTATCTCTCTCCCCTCACCACAAATCAGATTCTTCTGAGGAGTTCCCAGTACATTATCCTTTCCCCTGTGTAATTACCTTAACGAGCTCCAGCTGTTTTTATTCTCAGAAAGTTTACTCCCTGATATACAGCTGACTACCCCCTTCGTAAGTGCAGGTCCTAAATGAGCTTTTTTCTCTGTTCCCTCACCACAATCCAGATTCTTTTGGGGAGTTACCAGTACAGTAACCATACCAGGAAGTACTTAATTCATTAAGCTACTGCTTTTCTTAATCTCAGTGGAGATATTTACTGATAAACAGCTACCTACGCAGCATGTTCATGTCGTTCCTAAATGAGCTTTTTTCTCTCTCCCTCACCACAAATCAGATTCTTCTGAGGTGTTTCCCAGTATATTATCCTTTGCCCTGTGTAATTACCTTAACAAGCTCCAGCTGTTTTTATTCTCAGAAGGTTTACTCCCTGATATACAGCTGCCTACCCCCTTCGTAAGTGCAGGTCCTAAATGAGCTTTTTTTCTCTGTTCCCTCACCACAATCCAGATACTTTTGGGGAGTTACCAGTACAGTAACCATACCAGGAAGTACTTAATTTATTAAGCTTGTGCTTTTCTTCATCTCAGTGGAGATATTTACTGATAAACAGCTACTTACGCAGCATGTTCATGTCGTTCCTAAATGACCTTTTATCTCTCTCCCCCTCACCACAAATCACATTCTTCTGAGGAGTTACCAGTACATTATCCTTTCCCCTGTCTATTTACCTTAACAAGCTCCAGCTGTTTTATTCTCAGAGGTTTACTCCCTGATATACAGCTGCCTACCCCCTTCGTAAGGGCAGGTCCTAAATGAGCTTTTTTTCTGTTCCCTCACCACAATCCAGATTCTTTTGGGGAGTTACCATTATAGTAACCATACCAGGAAATACTTAATTTATTAAGCTACTGCTTTTCTTAATCTCAGTGGAGATATTTACTGATAAACAGCTACCTACGCAGCATGTTCATGTCGTTCCTAAATGAGCTTTTATCTCTCTCCCCTCACCACAAATCAGATTCTTCTGAGGAGTTCCCAGTACATTATCCTTTCCCCTGTGTAATTACCTTAACAAGCTCCAGCTGTTTTTATTCTCAGAAGGTTTACTCCCTGATATACAGCTGCCTACCCCCTTCGTAAGTGCAGGTCCTAAATGAGCTTTTTCTCTGTTCCCCCACCACAATCCAGATTCTTTTGGGGAGTTACCAGTAGAGTAACCATACCAGGAAGTACTTAATTTATTAAGCTACTGCTTTTCTTAATCTCAGTAGAGATATTTACTGATAAACAGCTACCTACGCAAAATGTTCATGTCGTTCCTAAATGAGCTTTTATCTCTCTCCCCTCACCACAAATCAGATTCTTCTGAGGAGTTCCCTGTACATTATCCTTTCCCCTGTGTAATTATCTTAACAAGTTCCAGCTGTTTTTATTCTCAGAAGGTTTACTCCCTGATATACAGCTGCCTACCCCCTTCGTAAGTGCAGGTCCTAAATGAGCTTTTTTCTCTGTTCCCTCACCATAATCCAGATTCTTTTGGGGAGTTACCAGTACAGTAACCATACCAGGAAGTACTTAATTTATTAAGATACTGCTTTTCTTAATCTCAGTGGAGATATTTACTGATAAACAGCTACCTACGCAGCATGTTCATGTCGTTCCTAAATGAGCTTTTATCTCTCTCCCCTCACCACAAATCAGATTCTTCTGAGGAGTTCCCAGTACATTATCCTTTCCCCTGTGTAATTACCTTAACAAGCTCCAGCTGTTTTTATTCTCAGAAGGTTTACTCCCTGATATACAGCTGCCTACCCCCTTCGTAAGTGCAGGTCCTAAATGAGCTTTTTCTCTGTTCCCTCACCACAATCCAGATTCTTTTGGGGCGTTACCAGTACAGTAACCATACAGGAAGTACTTAATTTATTAAGCTACTGCTTTTCTTAATCTCAGTGGAGATATTTACTGATAAACAGCTACCTACGCAGCATGTTCATGTCGTTCCTAAATGAGCTTTTATCTCTCTCCCCTCACAACAAATCAGATTCTTCTGAGGAGTTCCCAGTACATTATCCTTTCCCCTGTGCAATTACCTTAACAAGCTCCATCTGTTTTTATTCTCAGAAGGTTTACTCCTGAAATACAGCTGCCTTCACCATTCGTAAGTGCAGGTCCTAAATGAGCTTTTTTCTCTGTTCCCTCACCACAATCCAGATTCTTTTGGGAGTTACCAGTACAGTAACCATACCAGGAAGTACTTAATTTATTAAGCTACTGTTTTTCTCAATCTCAGTGGAGATATTTACTGATAAACAGCTACCTACGCAGCATGTTCATGTCGTTCCTAAATGACTTTTATCTCTCTCCCCTCACCACAAATCAGATTTTCCTGAGGAGTTCCCAGTACATTTTCCTTTCCCTGTGTAATTACCTTAACAAGCTCCAGCTGTTTTTATTCTCAGAAGTTTTACTCCCTGATATACAGCTGCCTACCCCCTTCGTAAGTGCAGGTCCTAAATTAGCTTTTTTCTCTGTTCCCTCACCACAATCCAGATTCTTTTGGGGAGTTACCAGTACAGTAAACATACCAGGAAGTACTTAATTTATTAAGCTACTGCTTTTCTTAATCTCAGTGGAGATATTTACTGATAAACAGCTACCTACGCAGCATGTCATGTCGTTCCTAAATGAGCTTTTATCTCTCTCCCCTCACCACAAATCAGATTCTTCTGAGGAGTTCCCAGTACATTATGCTTTCCCCTGTATAATTTCCTTAACAAGCTCCAGCTGTTTTTTATTCTCAGAAGGTTTACTCCCTGATATACATCTGCCTACCCCCTTCGTAAGTGCAGGTCCTAAATGAGCTTTTTTCTCTGTTCCCTCACCACAATCCAGATCTTTTGGGGAGTTACCAGTACAGTAACCATACCAGGAAGTACTTAATTTATTAAGCTACTGCTTTTCTTATCTCAGTG
The DNA here is from genome assembly GCF_023159225.1 of Perognathus longimembris pacificus. NCBI lineage: Eukaryota > Metazoa > Chordata > Mammalia > Rodentia > Heteromyidae > Perognathus > Perognathus longimembris. The sequence goes on along the minus strand of NW_025956699.1, from coordinate 394 downwards.
GAGATATTTACTGATAAACAGCTACGTACGCAGCATGTTCATGTCGTTCCTAAATGAGCTTTTATCTCACTCCCCTCACCACAAATCAGATTCTTCTGAGGAGTTCCCAGTACATTATCCTTTCGCGTGTGTAATTACCTTAACAAGCTCCAGCTGTTTTTATTCTCAGAAGGTTTACTCCCTGATATACAGCTGCCTACCCCCTTCGTAAGGGCAGGTCCTAAATGAGCTTTTTTTTCTGTTCCCTCACCACAATCCAGATTCTTTTGGGAGTTACCATTATAGTAACCATACCAGGAAATACTTAATTTATTAAGCTACTGCTTTTCTTAATCTCAGTGGAGATATTTACTGATAAACAGCTACCTACGCAAAATGTTCATGTCGTTCCTAA
>NW_025956698.1:0-31365 GCF_023159225.1 Perognathus longimembris pacificus | reverse complement strand
GGGAACAGAGAAAAAAGCTCATTTAGGACCTGCACCTACGAAGGGGGGTAGGCAGCTGTATATCAGGGAGTAAACCTTCTGAGAATAAAAACAGCTGGAGCGTGTTAAGGTAATTACACAGGGGAAAGGATAATATACTGGGAACTCCTCAGAAGAATTTGATTTGTGGTGAGGGGAGAGAGATAAAAGCTCATTTAGGAACGACATGAACATGCTGCGTAGGTAGCTGTTTATCAGTAAATATCTCCACTGAGATTAAGAAAAGCAGTAGCTTAATAAATTAAGTACTTCCTGGTATGGTTACTGTACTGGTAAGTCCCTAAAAGAATCTGGATTGTGGTGAGGGAACAGAGAAAAAAGCTCATTTAGGACCTGCACTTACGAAGGGGGTAGGCAGCTGTATATCAGGGAGTAAACCTTCTGAGAATAAAAACAGCTGGAGCTTGTTAAGGTAATTACACAGGGGAAAGGATAATGTACTGGGAACTCCTCAGAAGAATCTGATTTGTGGTGAGGGGAGAGAGATAAAAGCTCATTTAGGAACGACATGAACATGCTGCGTAGGTAGCTGTTTATCAGTAAATATCTCCACTGAGATTAAGAAAAGCAGTAGCTTAATAAATTAAGTACTTCCTGGTATGGTTAGTGTACTGGTAACTCACCAAAAGAATCTGGATGGTGGTGAGGGAACAGAGAAAAAAGCTCATTTAGGACCTGCACTTACGAAGGGGGTAGGCAGCTGTATATAAGGGAGGTAAACCTTCTGAGAATAAAAATAGCTGGAGCTTGTTAAGGTAATTACACAGGGGAAAGGATAATGTACTGGGAACTCCTCAGAAGTATCTGATTTGTGGTGAGGGGAGAGAGATAAAAGCTCATTTAGGAACGACATGAACATGCTTCGTAGGTAGCTGTTTATCAGTAAATATCTCCACTGAGATTAAGAAAAGCAGTAGCTTAATAAATTAAGTACTTCCTGGTATGGTTACTGTACTGGTAACTCCCCAAAAGAATCTGGATTGTGGTGAGGGAACAGAGAAAAAAGCTCATTAAGACCTGCACTTACGAAGGGGCTAGGCAGCTGTATATCAGGGAGTAAACATTCTGCAAATAAAAACAGCTGGAGCTTGTTAATGTAATTACACAGGGGAAAGTATAATGTACTGGGAACTCCTCAGAAGAATCTGATTTGTGGTGAGGGGAGAGAGATAAAAGCTCATTTAGGAACGACATGAACATGCTGCGTAGGTAGCTGTTTATCAGTAAATATCTCCACTGAGATTAAGAAAAGCAGTTGCTTAATAAATTAAGTACTTCCTGGTATGGTTACTGTACTGGTAACTCCCCAAAAGAATCTGGATTGTGGTGAAAGAACAGGTAAAAAAGCTCATTTAGGACCTGCACTTACGAAGGGGGTAGGCAGCTGTATATCAGGGAGTAAACCTTCTGAGAATAAAAACAGCTGGAGCTTGTTAAGGTAATTACACAGGGGAAAGGATAATGTACTGGGAACTCCTCAGAAGAATCTGATTTGTGGTGAGGGGAGAGAGATAAAAGCTCATTTAGGAACGACATGAACATGCTGCGTAGGTAGCTGTTTATCAGTAAATATCTCCACTGAGATTAAGAAAAGAAGTTGCTTAATAAATTAAGTACTTCCTGGTATGGTTACTGTACTGGTAACTCCCCAAAACAATCTGGATTGTGGTGAGGGAACAGAGAAAAAAGCTCATTTAGGACCTGCACTTACGAAGGGGGTAGGCAGCTGTATATCAGGGAGTAAACCCTTCTGAGAATAAAAACAGCTGGATCTTGTTAAGGTAATTACAGAGGGGAAAGGATAATGTACTGGGAACTCCTCAGAAGAATCTGATTTGTGGTGAGGGGAGAGAGATAAAAGCTCATTTAGGAACGACATGAACATGCTGCGTAGGTAGCTGTTTATCAGTAAATATCTCCATTGAGATTAAGAAAAGCAGTAGCTTAATAAATCAAGTACTTCCTGGTATGGTTACTGTACTGGTAAGTCCCCAAAAGAATCTGGATTGTGGTGAGGGAACAGAGAAAAAAGCTCATTTAGGACCTGCACTTACGAAGGGGGTAGGCAGCTGTATATCAGGGAGTAAACCTTCTGAGAATAAAAACAGCTGGAGCGTGTTAAGGTAATTACACAGGGGAAAGGATAATATACTGGGAACTCCTCAGAAGAATCTGATTTGTGGTGAGGGGAGAGAGATAAAAGCTCATTTAGGAACGACATGAACATGCTGCGTAGGTAGCTGTTTATCAGTAAATATCTCCACTGAGATTAAGAAAAGCAGTAGCTTAATAAATTAAGTACTTCCTGGTATGGTTACTGTACTGGTAAGTCCCTAAAAGAATCTGGATTGTGGTGAGGGAACAGAGAAAAAAGCTCATTTAGGACCTGCACTTACGAAGGGGGTAGGCAGCTGTATATCAGGGAGTAAACCTTCTGAGAATAAAAACAGCTGGAGCTTGTTAAGGTAATTACACAGGGGAAAGGATAATGTACTGGGAACTCCTCAGAAGAATCTGATTTGTGGTGAGGGGAGAGAGATAAAAGCTCATTTAGGAACGACATGAACATGCTGCGTAGGTAGCTGTTTATCAGTAAATATCTCCACTGAGATTAAGAAAAGCAGTAGCTTAATAAATTAAGTACTTCCTGGTATGGTTACTGTACTGGTAACTCACCAAAAGAATCTGGATGGTGGTGAGGGAACAGAGAAAAAAGCTCATTTAGGACCTGCACTTACGAAGGGGGTAGGCAGCTGTATATAAGGGAGTAAACCTTCTGAGAATAAAAATAGCTGGAGCTTGTTAAGGTAATTACACAGGGGAAAGGATAATGTACTGGGAACTCCTCAGAAGTATCTGATTTGTGGTGAGGGGACAGAGATAAAAGCTCATTTAGGAACGACATGAACATGCTTCGTAGGTAGCTGTTTATCAGTAAATATCTCCACTGAGATTAAGAAAAGCAGTAGCTTAATAAATTAAGTACTTCCTGGTATGGTTACTGTACTGGTAACTCCCCAAAAGAATCTGGATTGTGGTGAGGGAACAGAGAAAAAAGCTCATTAAGACCTGCACTTACGAAGGGGCTAGGCAGCTGTATATCAGGGAGTAAACATTCTGCGAAAAAAAACAGCTGGAGCTTGTTAATGTAATTACACAGGGGAAAGTATAATGTACTGGGAACTCCTCAGAAGAATCTGATTTGTGGTGAGGGGAGAGAGATAAAATCTCATTTAGGAACGACATGAACATGCTGCGTAGGTAGCTGTTTATCAGTAAATATCTCCACTGAGATTAAGAAAAGCAGTTGCTTAATAAATTAAGTACTTCCTGGTATGGTTACTGTACTGGTAACTCCCCAAAAGAATCTGGATTGTGGTGAAAGAACAGATAAAAAAGCTCATTTAGGACCTGCACTTACGAAGGGGGTAGGCAGCTGTATATCAGGGAGTAAACCTTCTGAGAATAAAAACAGCTGGAGCTTGTTAAGGTAATTACACAGGGGAAAGGATAATGTACTGGGAACTCCTCAGAAGAATCTGATTTGTGGTGAGGGGAGAGAGATAAAAGCTCATTTAGGAACGACATGAACATGCTGCGTAGGTAGCTGTTTATCAGTAAATATCTCCACTGAGATTAAGAAAAGAAGTTGCTTAATAAATTAAGTACTTCCTGGTATGGTTACTGTACTGGTAACTCCCCAAAACAATCTGGATTGTGGTGAGGGAACAGAGAAAAAAGCTCATTTAGGACCTGCACTTACGAAGGGGGTAGGCAGCTGTATATCAGGGAGTAAACCTTCTGAGAATAAAAACAGCTGGATCTTGTTAAGGTAATTACAGAGGGGAAAGGATAATGTACTGGGAACTCCTCAGAAGAATCTGATTTGTGGTGAGGGGAGAGAGATAAAAGCTCATTTAGGAACGACATGAACATGCTGCGTAGGTAGCTGTTTATCAGTAAATATCTCCATTGAGATTAAGAAAAGCAGTAGCTTAATAAATTAAGTACTTCCTGGTATGGTTACTGTACTGGTAAGTCCCCAAAAGAATCTGGATTGTGGTGAGGGAACAGAGAAAAAAGCTCATTTAGGACCTGCACTTACGAAGGGGGTAGGCAGCTGTATATCAGGGAGTAAACCTTCTGAGAATAAAAACAGCTGGAGCTTGTTAAGGTAATTACACAGGGGAAAGGATAATGTACTGGGAACTCCTCAGAAGAATCTGATTTGTGGTGAGGGGAGAGAGATAAAAGCTCATTTAGGAACGACATGAACATGCTGCGTAGGTAGCTGTTTATCAGTAAATATCTCCACTGAGATTAAGAAAAACAGTAGCTTAATAAATTAAGTACTTCCTGGTATGGTTACTGTACTGGTAACTCACCAAAAGAATCTGGATGGTGGTGAGGGAACAGAGAAAAAAGCTCATTTAGGACCTGCACTTACGAAGGGGGTAGGCAGCTGTATATCAGGGAGTAAACCTTCTGAGAATAAAAATAGCTGGAGCTTGTTAAGGTAATTACACAGGGGAAAGGATAATGTACTGGGAACTCCTCAGAAGTATCTGATTTGTGGTGAGGGGAGAGAGATAAAAGCTCATTTAGGAACGACATGAATATGCTTCGTAGGTAGCTGTTTATCAGTAAATATCTCCACTGAGATTAAGAAAAGCAGTAGCTTAATAAATTAAGTACTTCCTGGTATGGTTACTGTACTGGTAACTCCCCAAAAGAATGTGGATTGTGGTGAGGGAACAGAGAAAAAAGCTCATTTAGGACCTGCACTTAGGAAGGGGGTAGGCAGCTGTATATCAGGGAGTAAACCTTCTGCGAATAAAAACAGCTGGAGCTTGTTAAGGTAATTACACAGGGGAAAGTATAATGTACTGGGAACTCCTCAGAAGAATCTGATTTGTGGTGAGGGGAGAGAGATAAAAGCTCATTTAGGAACGACATGAACATGCTGCGTAGGTAGCTGTTTATCAGTAAATATCTCCACTGAGATTAAGAAAAGCAGTTGCTTAATAAATTAAGTACTTCCTGGTATGGTTACTGTACTGGTAACTCCCCAAAAGAATCTGGATTGTGGTGAGGGAACAGAGAAAAAAGCTCATTTAGGACCTGCACTTACGAAGGGGGTAGGCAGCTGTATATCAGGGAGTAAACCTTCTGAGAATAAAAACAGCTGGATCTTCTTAAGGTAATTACAGAGGGGAAAGGATAATGTACTGGGAACTCCTCAGAAGAATTTGATTTGTGGTGAGGGGAGAGAGATAAAAGCTCATTTAGGAAGGACATGAACATGCTACGTAGGTAGCTGTTTATCAGTAAATATCTCCACTGAAATTAAGAAAAGCAGTAGCTTAATGAATTAAGTACTTCCTGGTATGGTTATTGTACTGGTAACTCCCCAAAGAATCTGGATTGTGGTGAGGGAACAGAGAAAAATGCTCATTTAGGACCTGCACTTACGAAGGGGGTAGGCAGCTGTATATCAGGGAGTAAGCCTTCTGAGAATAAAAACAGCTGGAGCTTGTTAAGGTAATTACACAGGGGAAAGGATAATGTACTGGGAACTCCTCAGAAGAATCTGATTTGTGGTGAGGGGAGAGAGATAAAAGCTCATTTAGGAACGACATGAACATGCTGTGTAGGTAGCTGTTTATCAGTAAATATTTCCACTGAAATTAAGAAAAGCAGTAGCTTAATAAATTAAGTACTTCCTGGTATGGTTCCTGTACTGGTACCTCCAAAAAGAATCTGGATTATGGTGAGGGAACAGAGAAAAAAGCTCATTTAGGACCTGCACTTACGAAGGGGCTAGGCACCTGTATATCAGGGAGTAAACCTTCTGAGAATAAAAACAGCTGGTGCTTGTTAAGGTAATTACACAGGGGAAAGGATAATGTACTGGGAACTCCTCAGAAGAATCTGATTTGTGGTGAGGGGAGAGAGATAAAAGCTCATTTAGGAACGACATGAACATGCTGCGTAGGTAGCTGTTTATCAGTAAATATCTCCACTGAGATTAAGAAAAGCAGTAGCTTAATAAATTAAGTACTTCCTGGTATGGTTACTGTACTGGTAACTCCCCAGAAGAATCTGGATTGTGGTGAGGGAACAGAGAAAAAAGCTCATTTAGGACCTGCACTTACGAAGGGGGTAGGCAGCTGTATATCAGGGAGTAAACCTTCTGAGAATAAAAACAGCTGGAGCTTGTTAAGGTAATTACACAGGGGAAAGGATAATGTACTGGGAACTCCTCAGAAGAATCTGAATTGTGGTGAGGGGAGAGAGATAAAAGCTCATTTAGGAACGACGTTAACATGCTGCGTAGGTAGCTGTTTATCAGTAAATATCTCCACTGAGATTAAGAAGAGCAGTAGCTTAATAAATCAAGTACTTCCTGGTATGGTTACTGTACTGGTAAGTCCCCAAAAGAATCTGGATTGTGGTCAGGGAACAGAGAAAAAAGCTCATTTAGGACCTGCACTTACGAAGGGGGTAGGCAGCTGTATATCAGGGAGTAAACCTTCTGAGAATAAAAACAGCTGGAGCGTGTTAAGGTAATTACACAGGGGAAAGGATAATATACTGGGAACTCCTCAGAAGAATCTGATTTGTGGTGAGGGGAGAGAGATAAAAGCTCATTTAGGAACGACAGGAACATGCTGCGTAGGTAGCTGTTTATCAGTAAATATCTCCACTGAGATTAAGAAAAGCAGTAGCTTAATAAATTAAGTACTTCCTGGTATGGTTACTGTACTGGTAACTGCCCAAAAGAATCTGGATTGTGGTGAGGGAACAGAGACAAAAGCTCATTTAGGACCTGCACTTTCGAAGGGGGTAGGCAGCTGTATATCAGGGAGTAAACCTTCTGAGAATAAAAACAGCTGGAGCTTGTTAAGGTAATTACACAGGGGAAAGGATAATATATTGGGAACTCCTCAGAAGAATCTGATTTGTGCTGAGGGGAGAGAGATAAAAGCTCATTTAGGAACGACATGAACATGCTGCGTAGGTAGCTGTTTATCAGTAAATATCTCCACTGAGATTAAGCAAAGCAGTAGCTTAATAAATAAAGTACTTCCTGGTATGGTTACTGTACTGGTTACTCCCCAAAATAATCTGGATTGTGGCGAGGGAACAGAGAAAAAAGCTCATTTAGGACCTGCACTTTCGAAGGGGGTAGGCAGCTGTATATCAGGGAGTAAACCTTCTGAGAATAAAAACACCTGGAGTTTGTTAAGGTAATTACACAGGGGAAAGGATAATGTACTGGGAACTCCTCAGAAGAATCTGATTTGTGCTGAGGGGAGAGAGATAAAAGCTCATTTAGGAACGACATGAACATGCTGCGTAGGTAGCTGTTTATCAGTAAATATCTCCACTGAGATTAAGAAAAGCAGTAGCTTAATAAATTAAGTACATCCTGGTATGGTTACTGTACTGGTAACTCCCCAAAAGAATCTGGATTGTGGTGAGGGAATAGAGAGAAAAGCTCATTTAGGACCTGCACTTACGAAGGGGGTAGGCAGCTGTATATCAGGGAGTAAACCTTCTGAGAATAAAAACAGCTGGAGCTTGTTAAGGTAATTACACAGGGGAAAGGATAATGTACTGGGAACTCCTCAGAAGAATCTGATTTGTGGTGAGGGGAGAGAGATAAAAGCTCATTTAGGAACGACATGAACGTTCTGGGTAGGTAGCTGTTTATCAGTAAATATCTCCACTGAGATTAAGAAAAGCAGTAGCTTAATAAATAAACTACTTCCTTGTGTGGATACTGTACTGGTAACTCCCCAAAAGAATCTGGATTGTGGTGAGGGAACAGAGAAATAAGCTCCTTAGGACCTGCACTTACGAAGGGGGTAGGCAGCTGTATATCAGGGAGTAAACCTTCTGAGAATAAAAACAGCTGGAGCTTGTTAAGGTAATTACACAGGGGAAAGGATAATGTACTGGGAACTCCTCAGAAGAATCTGATTTGTGGTGAGGGGAGAGAGATAAAAGCTCATTTAGGAACGACATGAACATGCTGAGTAGGTAGCTGTTTATCAATAAATATCTCCACTGAGAATTAGAAAAGCAGTAGCTTAATAAACTAAGTACTTCCTGGTATGGTTACAGTACTGGTTACTCCGCAAAAGAATCTGGATTGTGGTGAGGGAACAGAGAAAAAACTTCATTTAGGACCTGCACTTACGAAGGGGGTAGGCAGCTGTATATCAGGGAGTAAACCTTCGGAGAATAAAAACAGCTGCAGCTTGTTAAGGTAATTACACAGGGGAAAGGATAATGTACTGGGAACTCCTCAGAAGAATCTGATTTGTGGTGAGGGGAGAGAGATAAAAGCTCATTTAGGAACGACATGAACATGCTGCATACCTAGCTGTTTATCAGTAAATATCTCCACTGAGATTAAGAAAAGCAGTAGCTTAATAAATTGAGTACTTCCTTGTATGGTTACTGTACTGGTAACTCCCCAAAGAATCTGGATTGTGGTGAGGGAACAGAGAAAAAAGCTCATTCAGGACCTGCACTTACGAAGGGGGTAGGCAGCTGTATATCAGGGAGTAAACCTTCTGAGACTAAAAACACCTGGACTTGTTAAGGTAATTACACAGGGGAAAGGATAATGTACTGGGAACTCCTCAGAAGAATCTGATTTGTGGTGAGGGGAGAGAGATAAAAGCTCATTTAGGAACGACATGAACATGCTGCGTACGTAGTTGTTTATCAGTAAATATCTCCACTGAGATTAAGAAAAGCAGTAGCTTAATAAATTAAGTACTTCCTGGTATGGTTACTGTACTGGTAACTCCCCAAAAGAATCTGGATTGTGGTGAGGGAACAGAGAAAAAGCTCATTTAGGACCTGCACTTACGAAGGGGGTAGGCAGCTGTATATCAGGGAGTAAACCTTCTGAGAATAAAAACAGCTGGAGCTTTTTAAGGTAATTACACAGGGGAAAGGATAATGTACTGGGATCTCCTCAGAAGAATCTGATTTGTGGTGAGGGGAGAGAGATAAAAGCTCATTTAGGAACGACATGAACATGCTGCGTAGGTAGCTCTTTGTCAGTAAATATCTCCACTGAGATTAAGAAAAGCAGTAGCTTAATAAATTAAGTCCTTCCTGGTATGGTTACTGTACTGGTAACTCCCCAGAAGAATCTGGATTGTGGTGAGGGAACAGAGAAAAAAGCTCATTTAGGACCTGCACTTACGAAGGGGGTAGGCAGCTGTATATCAGGGAGTAAACCTTCTGAGAATAAAAACAGCTGGAGCTTGTTAAGGTAATTACACAGGGGAAAGGATAATGTACTGGGAACTCCTCAGAAGAATCTGAATTGTGGTGAGGGGAGAGAGATAAAAGCTCATTTAGGAACGACGTTAACATGCTGCGTAGGTAGCTGTTTATCAGTAAATATCTCCACTGAGATTAAGAAGAGCAGTAGCTTAATAAATCAAGTACTTCCTGGTATGGTTACTGTACTGGTAAGTCCCCAAAAGAATCTGGATTGTGGTCAGGGAACAGAGAAAAAAGCTCATTTAGGACCTGCACTTACGAAGGGGGTAGGCAGCTGTATATCAGGGAGTAAACCTTCTGAGAATAAAAACAGCTGGAGCGTGTTAAGGTAATTACACAGGGGAAAGGATAATATACTGGGAACTCCTCAGAAGAATCTGATTTGTGGTGAGGGGAGAGAGATAAAAGCTCATTTAGGAACGACAGGAACATGCTGCGTAGGTAGCTGTTTATCAGTAAATATCTCCACTGAGATTAAGAAAAGCAGTAGCTTAATAAATTAAGTACTTTCTGGTATGGTTACTGTACTGGTAACTCCCCAAAAGAATCTGGATTGTGGTGAGGGAACAGAGAAAAAAGCTCATTTAGGACCTGCACTTTCGAAGGGGGTAGGCAGCTGTATATCAGGGAGTAAACCTTCTGAGAATAAAAACAGCTGGAGCTTGTTAAGGTAATTACACAGGGGAAAGGATAATATATTGGGAACTCCTCAGAAGAATCTGATTTGTGCTGAGGGGAGAGAGATAAAAGCTCATTTAGGAACGACATGAACATGCTGCGTAGGTAGCTGTTTATCAGTAAATATCTCCACTGAGATTAAGCAAAGCAGTAGCTTAATAAATTAAGTACTTCCTGGTATGGTTACTGTACTGGTTACTCCCCAAAATAATCTGGATTGTGGCGAGGGAACAGAGAAAAAAGCTCATTTAGGACCTGCACTTTCGAAGGGGGTAGGCAGCTGTATATCAGGGAGTAAACCTTCTGAGAATAAAAACACCTGGAGTTTGTTAAGGTAATTACACAGGGGAAAGGATAATGTACTGGGAACTCCTCAGAAGAATCTGATTTGTGCTGAGGGGAGAGAGATAAAAGCTCATTTAGGAACGACATGAACATGCTGCGTAGGTAGCTGTTTATCAGTAAATATCTCCACTGAGATTAAGAAAAGCAGTAGCTTAATAAATTAAGTACTTCCTGGTATGGTTACTGTACTGGTAACTCCCCAAAAGAATCTGGATTGTGGTGAGGGAATAGAGAGAAATGCTCATTTAGGACCTGCACTTACGAAGGGGGTAGGCAGCTGTATATCAGGGAGTAAACCTTCTGAGAATAAAAACAGCTGGAGCTTGTTAAGGTAATTACACAGGGGAAAGGATAATGTACTGGGAACTCCTCAGAAGAATCTGATTTGTGGTGAGGGGAGAGAGATAAAAGCTCATTTAGGAACGACATGAACGTTCTGGGTAGGTAGCTGTTTATCAGTAAATATCTCCACTGAGATTAAGAAAAGCAGTAGCTTAATAAATAAACTACTTCCTTGTGTGGATACTGTACTGGTAACTCCCCAAAAGAATCTGGATTGTGGTGAGGGAACAGAGAAATAAGCTCCTTTAGGACCTGCACATACGAAGGGGGTAGGCAGCTGTATATCAGGGAGTAAAACTTCTGAGAATAAAAACAGCTGGAGCTTGTTAAGGTAATTACACAGGGGAAAGGATAATGTACTGGGAACTCCTCAGAAGAATCTGATTTGTGGTGAGGGGAGAGAGATAAAAGCTCATTTAGGAACGACATGAACATGCTGAGTAGGTAGCTGTTTATCAGTAAATATCTCCACTGAGAATTATAAAAGCAGTAGCTTAATAAACTAAGTACTTCCTGGTATGGTTACAGTACTGGTTACTCCGCAAAAGAATCTGGATTGTGGTGAGGGAACAGAGAAAAAACTTCATTTAGGACCTGCACTTACGAAGGGGGTAGGCAGCTGTATATCAGGGAGTAAACCTTCTGAGAATAAAAACAGCTGGAGCTTGTTAAGGTAATTACACAGGGGAAAGGATAATGTACTGGGAACTCCTCAGAAGAATCTGATTTGTGGTGAGGGGAGAGAGATAAAAGCTCACTTAGGAACGACATGAACATGCTGCGTAGGTAGCTGTTTATCAGTAAATATCTCCACTGAGATTAAGAAAAGCAGTAGCTTAATAAATTAAGTACTTCCTGGTATGGTTACTGTACTGGTAACTCCCCAAAAGAATCTGGATTGTGGTGAGGGAACAGAGAGGAAAGCTCATTTAGGACCTGCACTTACGAAGGGGGTAGGCAGCTGTATATCACGGAGTAAACCTTCTGAGAATTAAAAACAGCTGGAGCTTGTTAAGGTAATTACACAGGGGAAAGGATAATGTACTGGGAACTCCTGAGAAGAATCTGATTTGTGGTGAGGGGAGAGAGATAAAAGCTCATTTATGAACGACATGAACATGCTGCGTAGGTAGCTGTTTATCAGTAAAAATCTCCACTGAGATTAAGAAAAGCAGTAGCTTAATAAATTAAGTACTTCCTGGTATGGTTACTGTACTGGTAACTCCCCAGAAGAATCTGGATTGTGGTGAGGGAACAGAGAAAAAAGCTCATTTAGGACCTGCACTTACGAAGGGGGTAGGCAGCTGTATATCAGGGAGTAAACCTTCTGAGAATAAAAACAGCTGGAGCTGGTTAAGGTAATTACACAGGGGAAAGGATAATGTACTGGGAACTCCTTAGAAGAATCTGAATTTTGGTGAGGTGAGAGAGATAAAAGCTCATTTAGGAACGAAGTTAACATGCTGCCTAGGTAGCTGTTTATCAGTAAATATCTCCACTGAGATTAAGAAAAGCAGTAGCTTAATAAATTAAGTACTTCCTGGTATGGTTACTGTACTGGTAACTCCCCAAAAGAATCGGATTGTGGTGAGGGAACAGAGAAAAAAGCTCATTTAGGACCTGCACTTACGAAGGGGGTAGGCAGCTGTATATCAGGGAGTAAACCTTCTGAGAATAAAAACAGCTGGAGCTTGTTAAGGTAATTACACAGGGGAAAGGGTAATGTACTGGGAACTCCTCAGAAGAATCTGATTTGTGGTGAGGGGAGAGAGATAAAAGCTCATTTAGGAACGACATGAACGTTCTGCGTAGGTAGCTGTTTATCAGTAAATATCTCCACTGAGATTAAGAAAAGCAGTAGCTTAATATATTAACTACTTCCTTGTATGGATACTGTACTGGTAACTCCCCAAAAGAATCTGGATTGTGGTGAGGGAACAGAGAAATAAGCTCCTTTAGGACCTGCAATTACGAAGGTGGTAGGCAGCTGTATATCAGGGAGTAAAACTTCTATGAATAAAAACAGCTGGAGCTTGTTAAGGTAAATACACAGGGCATAGGATAATGTACTGGGAACTCCTCAGAAGAATCTCATTTGTGGTGAGGGGAGAGTGATAAAAGCTCATTTAGGAACGACATGAACATGCTGAGTAGGTAGCTGTTTATCAGTAAATATCTCCACTGAGAATTAGAAAAGCAGTAGCTTAATAAATTAAGTACTTCCTGGTATGGTTACAGTACTGGTTACTCCGCAAAAGAATCTGGATTGTGGTGAGGGAACAGAGAAAAAACTTCATTTAGGACCTGCACTTACGAAGGGGGTAGGCAGCTGTATATCAGGGAGTAAACCTTCGGAGAATAAAAACAGCTGGAGCTTGTTAAGGTAATTACACAGGGGAAAGGATAATGTACTGGGAACTCCTGAGAAGAATCTGATTTGTGGTGAGGGGAGAGAGATAAAAGCTCATTTATGAACGACATGAACATGCTGCGTAGGTAGCTGTTTATCAGTAAATATCTCCACTGAGATTAAGAAAAGCAGTAGCTTAATAAATTAAGTACTTCCTGGTATGGTTACTGTACTGGTATCTCCCCAAAAGAATCTGGATTGTGGTGAGGGAACAGAGAGAAAAGCTCATTTAGGACCTGCACTTACGAAGGGGGTAGGCAGCTGTATATCAGGGAGTAAACCTTCTGAGAATAAAAACAGCTGGAGCTTGTTAAGGGCATTACACAGGGGAAAGGATAATGTACTGGGAACTCCTCAGAAGAATCTGATTTGTGGTGAGGGGAGAGAGATAAAAGCTCATTTAGGAACGACATGAACATGCTGCGTAGGTAGCTGTTTATCAGTAAATATCTCCACTGAGATTAAGAAAAGCAGTAGCTTAATAAATTAAGTACTTCCTGGTATTGTTACTGTACTTGTAACTCCCCAGAAGAATCTGGATTGTGGTGAGGGAACAGAGAAAAAAGCTCATTTAGGACCTGCACTTACGAAGGGGGTAGGCAGCTGTATATCCAGGAGTAAACCTTCTGAGAATAAAAACAGCTGGAGCTTGTTAAGGTAATTACACAGGGGAAAGGATAATGTACTGGGAACTCCTCAGAAGAATCTGATTTGTGGTGAGGGGAGAGTGATAAAAGCTCATTTAGGAACAACATGAACATGCGGCGTAGGTAGCTGTTTATCAGTAAATATCTCCAGGGAGATTAAGAAAAGCAGTAGCTTAATAAATTAAGTACCTCCTGGTAAGGTTACTGTACTGGTAACTCCCCAAAAGAATCTGGATTGTGGTGAGGGAACAGAGAAAAAAGCTCATTTAGGACCTGCACTTACGAAGGGGGTAGGCAGCTGTATATCAAGGAGTAAACCTTCTGAGAATAAAAACAGCTGGATCTTGTTAAGGTAATTACACAGGGGAAAGGATAATGTACTGGGAACTCCTCAGAAGAATCTGATTTGTGGTGAGGGGAGAGAGATAAAAGCTCATTTAGGAACGACATGAACATGCTGCGTAGGTAGCTGTTTATCAGTAAATATCTCCACTGAGATTAAGAAAAGCAGTAGCTTAATAAATTAAGTACTTCCTGGTATGGTTACTGTACTGGTAACTCCCCAAAAGAATCTGGATTGTGGTGAGGGAACAGAAAAAAGCTCATTTAGGACCTGCACTTACGAAGGGGGTAGGCAGCTGTATATCAGGGAGTAAACCTTCTGAGAATAAAAACAGCTGGATCTTGTTAAGGTAATTACAGAGGGGAAAGGATAATGTACTGGGAACTCCTCAGAAGAATCTGATTTGTGGTGAGGGGAGAGAGATAAAAGCTCATTTAGGAACGACATGAACATGCTGCGTAGGTAGCTGTTTATCAGTAAATATCTCCACTGAGATTAAGAAAAGCAGTAGCTTAATAAATTAAGTACTTCCTGGTATGGTTACTGTACTGGTAACTCCCCAAAAGAATCTGGATTGTGGTGAGGGAACAGAGAAAAAGCTCATTTAGGACCTGCACTTACGAAGGGGGTAGGCAGCTGTATATCAGGGAGTAAACCTTCTGAGAATAAAAACAGCTGGAGCTTGTTAAGGTAATTACACAGGGGAAAGGATAATGTACTGGGAACTCCTCAGAAGAATCTGATTTGTGGTGAGGGGAGAGAGATAAAAGCTCATTTAGGAACGACATGAACATGCTGCGTAGGTAGCTGTTTATCAGTAAATATCTCCACTGAGATTAAGAAAAGCAGTAGCTTAATAAATAAAGTACTTCCTTGTATGGTTACTGTACTGGTAACTCCCCAAAAGAATCTGGATTGTGGTGAGGGAACAGAGAAAAAAGCTCTTTAGGACCTGCACTTACGAAGGGGGTAGGCAGCTGTATATCAGGGAGTAAACTTCTGAGAATAAAAACAGCTGGAGCTTGTTAAGGTAATTACACAGGGGAAAGGATAATGTACTGGGAACTCCTCAGAAGAATCTGATTTGTGGTGAGGGGAGAGAGATAAAAGCTCATTTAGGAACGACATGAACATGCTGCGTAGGTAGCTGTTTATCAGTAAATATCTCCACTGAGATTAAGAAAAGCAGTAGCTTAATAAATTAAGTACTTCCTGGTATGGTTACAGTACTGGTAACTCCCCAAAAGAATCTGGATTGTGGTGAGGGAACAGAGAAAAAAGCTCATTTAGGACCTGCACTTACGAAGGGGGTAGGCAGCTGTATATCAGGGAGTAAACCTTCTGAGAATAAAAACAGCTGGAGCTTGTTAAGGTAATTACACAGGGGAAAGGATAATGTACTGGGAACTCCTCAGAAGAATCTGATTTGTGGTGAGGGGAGAGAGATAAAAGCTCACTTAGGAACGACATGAACATGCTGCGTAGGTAGCTGTTTATCAGTAAATATCTCCACTGAGATTAAGAAAAGCAGTAGCTTAATAAATTAAGTACTTCCTGGTATGGTTACTGTACTGGTAACTCCCCAAAAGAATCTGGATTGTGGTGAGGGAACAGAGAGGAAAGCTCATTTAGGACCTGCACTTACGAAGGGGGTAGGCAGCTGTATATCAGGGAGTAAACCTTCTGAGAATAAAAACAGCTGGAGCTTGTTAAGGTAATTACACAGGGGAAAGGATAATGTACTGGGAACTCCTCAGAAGAATCTGATTTGTGGTGAGGGGAGAGAGATAAAAGCTCATTTAGGAACGACATGAACATGCTGCGTAGGTAGCTGTTTATCAGTAAATATCTCCACTGAGATTAAGAAAAGCAGTAGCTTAATAAATAAACTACTTCCTTGTGTGGATACTGTACTGGTAACTCCCCAAAAGAATCTGGATTGTGGTGAGGGAACAGAGAAATAAGCTCCTTTAGGACCTGCACTTACGAAGGGGGTAGGCAGCTGTATATCAGGGAGTAAAACTTCTGAGAATAAAAACAGCTGGAGCTTGTTAAGGTAATTACACAGGGGAAAGGATAATGTACTGGGAACTCCTCAGAAGAATCTGATTTGTGGTGAGGGGAGAGAGATAAAAGCTCATTTAGGAACGACATGAACATGCTGAGTAGGTAGCTGTTTATCAGTAAATATCTCCACTGAGAATTAGAAAAGCAGTAGCTTAATAAACTAAGTACTTCCTGGTATGGTTACAGTACTGGTTACTCCGCAAAAGAATCTGGATTGTGGTGAGGGAACAGAGAAAAAACTTCATTTAGGACCTGCACTTACGAAGGGGGTAGGCAGCTGTATATCAGGGAGTAAACCTTCTGAGAATAAAAACAGCTGGAGCTTGTTAAGGTAATTACACAGGGGAAAGGATAATGTACTGGGAACTCCTCAGAAGAATCTGATTTGTGGTGAGGGGAGAGAGATAAAAGCTCACTTAGGAACGACATGAACATGCTGCGTAGGTAGCTGTTTATCAGTAAATATCTCCACTGAGATTAAGAAAAGCAGTAGCTTAATAAATTAAGTACTTCCTGGTATGGTTACTGTACTGGTAACTCCCCAAAAGAATCTGGATTGTGGTGAGGGAACAGAGAGGAAAGCTCATTTAGGACCTGCACTTACGAAGGGGGTAGGCAGCTGTATATCACGGAGTAAACCTTCTGAGAATTAAAAACAGCTGGAGCTTGTTAAGGTAATTACACAGGGGAAAGGATAATGTACTGGGAACTCCTGAGAAGAATCTGATTTGTGGTGAGGGGAGAGAGATAAAAGCTCATTTATGAACGACATGAACATGCTGCGTAGGTAGCTGTTTATCAGTAAAAATCTCCACTGAGATTAAGAAAAGCAGTAGCTTAATAAATTAAGTACTTCCTGGTATGGTTACTGTACTGGTAACTCCCCAGAAGAATCTGGATTGTGGTGAGGGAACAGAGAAAAAAGCTCATTTAGGACCTGCACTTACGAAGGGGGTAGGCAGCTGTATATCAGGGAGTAAACCTTCTGAGAATAAAAACAGCTGGAGCTTGTTAAGGTAATTACACAGGGGAAAGGATAATGTACTGGGAACTCCTTAGAAGAATCTGAATTTTGGTGAGGTGAGAGAGATAAAAGCTCATTTAGGAACGACGTTAACATGCTGCCTAGGTAGCTGTTTATCAGTAAATATCTCCACTGAGATTAAGAAAAGCAGTAGCTTAATAAATTAAGTACTTCCTGGTATGGTTACTGTACTGGTAACTCCCCAAAAGAATCGGATTGTGGTGAGGGAACAGAGAAAAAAGCTCATTTAGGACCTGCACTTACGAAGGGGGTAGGCAGCTGTATATCAGGGAGTAAACCTTCTGAGAATAAAAACAGCTGGAGCTTGTTAAGGTAATTACACAGGGGAAAGGGTAATGTACTGGGAACTCCTCAGAAGAATCTGATTTGTGGTGAGGGGAGAGAGATAAAAGCTCATTTAGGAACGACATGGACGTTCTGCGTAGGTAGCTGTTTATCAGTAAATATCTCCACTGAGATTAAGAAAAGCAGTAGCTTAATATATTAACTACTTCCTTGTATGGATACTGTACTGGTAACTCCCCAAAAGAATCTGGATTGTGGTGAGGGAACAGAGAAATAAGCTCCTTTAGGACCTGCAATTACGAAGGTGGTAGGCAGCTGTATATCAGGGAGTAAAACTTCTATGAATAAAAACAGCTGGAGCTTGTTAAGGTAAATACACAGGGCATAGGATAATGTACTGGGAACTCCTCAGAAGAATCTCATTTGTGGTGAGGGGAGAGTGATAAAAGCTCATTTAGGAACGACATGAACATGCTGAGTAGGTAGCTGTTTATCAGTAAATATCTCCACTGAGAATTAGAAAAGCAGTAGCTTAATAAATTAAGTACTTCCTGGTATGGTTACAGTACTGGTTACTCCGCAAAAGAATCTGGATTGTGGTGAGGGAACAGAGAAAAAACTTCATTTAGGACCTGCACTTACGAAGGGGGTAGGCAGCTGTATATCAGGGAGTAAACCTTCGGAGAATAAAAACAGCTGGAGCTTGTTAAGGTAATTACACAGGGGAAAGGATAATGTACTGGGAACTCCTGAGAAGAATCTGATTTGTGGTGAGGGGAGAGAGATAAAAGCTCATTTATGAACGACATGAACATGCTGCGTAGGTAGCTGTTTATCAGTAAATATCTCCACTGAGATTAAGAAAAGCAGTAGCTTAATAAATTAAGTACTTCCTGGTATGGTTACTGTACTGGTAACTCCCCAAAAGAATCTGGATTGTGGTGAGGGAACAGAGAGAAAAGCTCATTTAGGACCTGCACTTACGAAGGGGGTAGGCAGCTGTATATCAGGGAGTAAACCTTCTGAGAATAAAAACAGCTGGAGCTTGTTAAGGGCATTACACAGGGGAAAGGATAATGTACTGGGAACTCCTCAGAAGAATCTGATTTGTGGTGAGGGGAGAGAGATAAAAGCTCATTTAGGAACGACATGAACATGCTGCGTAGGTAGCTGTTTATCAGTAAATATCTCCACTGAGATTAAGAAAAGCAGTAGCTTAATAAATTAAGTACTTCCTGGTATTGTTACTGTACTTGTAACTCCCCAGAAGAATCTGGATTGTGGTGAGGGAACAGAGAAAAAAGCTCATTTAGGACCTGCACTTACGAAGGGGGTAGGCAGCTGTATATCCAGGAGTAAACCTTCTGAGAATAAAAACAGCTGGAGCTTGTTAAGGTAATTACACAGGGGAAAGGATAATGTACTGGGAACTCCTCAGAAGAATCTGATTTGTGGTGAGGGGAGAGTGATAAAAGCTCATTTAGGAACAACATGAACATGCGGCGTAGGTAGCTGTTTATCAGTAAATATCTCCAGGGAGATTAAGAAAAGCAGTAGCTTAATAAATTAAGTACCTCCTGGTAAGGTTACTGTACTGGTAACTCCCCAAAAGAATCTGGATTGTGGTGAGGGAACAGAGAAAAAAGCTCATTTAGGACCTGCACTTACGAAGGGGGTAGGCAGCAGTATATCAAGGAGTAAACCTTCTGAGAATAAAAACAGCTGGATCTTGTTAAGGTAATTACACAGGGGAAAGGATAATGTACTGGGAGCTCCTCAGAAGAATCTGGTTTGTGGTGAGGGGAGAGAGATAAAAGCTCATTTAGGAACGACATGAACATGCTGCGTAGGTAGCTGTTTATCAGTAAATATCTCCACTGAGATTAAGAAAAGCAGTAGCTTAATAAATTAAGTACTTCCTGGTATGGTTACTGTACTGGTAACTCCCCAAAAGAATCTGGATTGTGGTGAGGGAACAGATAAAAAAGCTCATTTAGGACCTGCACTTACGAAGGGGGTAGGCAGCTGTATATCAGGGAGTAAACCTTCTGAGAATAAAAACAGCTGGATCTTGTTAAGGTAATTACAGAGAGGAAAGGATAATGTACTGGGAACTCCTCAGAAGAATCTGATTTGTGGTGAGGGGAGAGAGATAAAAGCTCATTTAGGAACGACATGAACATGCTGCGTAGGTAGCTGTTTATCAGTAAATATCTCCACTGAGATTAAGAAAAGCAGTAGCTTAATAAATTAAGTACTTCCTGGTATGGTTACTGTACTGGAAACTCCCCAGAAGAATCTGGATTGTGGTGAGGGAATAGAGAGAAAAGCTCATTTAGGACCTGCACTTACGAAGGGGGTAGGCAGCTGTATATCAGGGAGTAAACCTTCTGAGAATAAAAACAGCTGGAGCTTGTTAAGGTAATTACACAGGGGAAAGGATAATGTACTGGGAACTCCTCAGAAGAATCTGATTTGTGGTGAGGGGAGAGAGATAAAAGCTCATTTAGGAACGACATGAACGTTCTGCGTAGGTAGCTGTTTATCAGTAAATATCTCCACTGAGATTAAGAAAAGCAGTAGCTTAATAAATAAACTACTTCCTTGTGTGGATACTGTACTGGTAACTCCCCAAAAGAATCTGGATTGTGGTGAGGGAACAGAGAAATAAGCTCCTTTAGGACCTGCACTTACGAAGGGGGTAGGCAGCTGTATATCAGGGAGTAAAACTTCTGAGAATAAAAACAGCTGGAGCTTGTTAAGGTAATTACACAGGGGAAAGGATAATGTACTGGGAACTGCTCAGAAGAATCTGATTTGTGGTGAGGGGAGAGAGATAAAAGCTCATTTAGGAACGACATGAACATGCTGAGTAGGTAGCTGTTTATCAGTAAATATCTCCACTGAGAATTAGAAAAGCAGTAGCTTAATAAACTAAGTACTTCCTGGTATGGTTACAGTACTGGTTACTCCGCAAAAGAATCTGGATTGTGGTGAGGGAACAGAGAAAAAACTTCATTTAGGACCTGCACTTACGAAGGGGGTAGGCAGCTGTATATCAGGGAGTAAACCTTCTGAGAATAAAAACAGCTGGAGCTTGTTAAGGTAATTACACAGGGGAAAGGATAATGTACTGGGAACTCCTCAGAAGAATCTGATTTGTGGTGAGGGGAGAGAGATAAAAGCTCACTTAGGAACGACTAGAACATGCTGCGTAGGTAGCTGTTTATCAGTAAATATCTCCACTGAGATTAAGAAAAGCAGTAGCTTAATAAATTAAGTACTTCCTGGTATGGTTACTGTACTGGTAACTCCCCAAAAGAATCTGGATTGTGGTGAGGGAACAGAGAGGAAAGCTCATTTAGGACCTGCACTTACGAAGGGGGTAGGCAGCTGTATATCACGGAGTAAACCTTCTGAGAATTAAAAACAGCTGGAGCTTGTTAAGGTAATTACACAGGGGAAAGGATAATGTACTGGGAACTCCTGAGAAGAATCTGATTTGTGGTGAGGGGAGAGAGATAAAAGCTCATTTATGAACGACATGAACATGCTGCGTAGGTAGCTGTTTATCAGTAAAAATCTCCACTGAGATTAAGAAAAGCAGTAGCTTAATAAATTAAGTACTTCCTGGTATGGTTACTGTACTGGTAACTCCCCAGAAGAATCTGGATTGTGGTGAGGGAACAGAGAAAAAAGCTCATTTAGGACCTGCACTTACGAAGGGGGTAGGCAGCTGTATATCAGGGAGTAAACCTTCTGAGAATAAAAACAGCTGGAGCTTGTTAAGGTAATTACACAGGGGAAAGGATAATGTACTGGGAACTCCTTAGAAGAATCTGAATTTTGGTGAGGTGAGAGAGATAAAAGCTCATTTAGGAACGACGTTAACATGCTGCCTAGGTAGCTGTTTATCAGTAAATATCTCCACTGAGATTAAGAAAAGCAGTAGCTTAATAAATTAAGTACTTCCTGGTATGGTTACTGTACTGGTAACTCCCGAAAAGAATCGGATTGTGGTGAGGGAACAGAGAAAAAAGCTCATTTAGGACCTGCACTTACGAAGGGGGTAGGCAGCTGTATATCAGGGAGTAAACCTTCTGAGAATAAAAACAGCTGGAGCTTGTTAAGGTAATTACACAGGGGAAAGGGTAATGTACTGGGAACTCCTCAGAAGAATCTGATTTGTGGTGAGGGGAGAGAGATAAAAGCTCATTTAGGAACGACATGAACGTTCTGCGTAGGTAGCTGTTTATCAGTAAATATCTCCACTGAGATTAAGAAAAGCAGTAGCTTAATAAATTAACTACTTCCTTGTATGGATACTGTACTGGTAACTCCCCAAAAGAATCTGGATTGTGGTGAGGGAACAGAGAAATAAGCTCCTTTAGGACCTGCAATTACGAAGGTGGTAGGCAGCTGTATATCAGGGAGTAAACTTCTATGAATAAAAACAGCTGGAGCTTGTTAAGGTAATTACACAGGGCATAGGATAATGTACTGGGAACTCCTCAGAAGAATCTCATTTGTGGTGCGGGGAGAGTGATAAAAGCTCATTTTGGAACGACATGAACATGCTGAGTAGGTAGCTGTTTATCAGTAAATATCTCCACTGAGAATTAGAAAAGCAGTAGCTTAATAAATTAAGTACTTCCTGGTATGGTTACAGTACTGGTTACTCCGCAAAAGAATCTGGATTGTGGTGAGGGAACAGAGAAAAAACTTCATTTAGGACCTGCACTTACGAAGGGGGTAGGCAGCTGTATATCAGGGAGTAAACCTTCGGAGAATAAAAACAGCTGGAGCTTGTTAAGGTAATTACACAGGGGAAAGGATAATGTACTGGGAACTCCTCAGAAGAATCTGATTTGTGGTGAGGGGAGAGAGATAAAAGCTCATTTAGGAACGACATGAACATGCTGCGTAGGTAGCTGTTTATCAGTAAATATCTCCACTGAGATTAAGAAAAGCAGTAGCTTAATAAATTAAGTACTTCCTGGTATGGTTACTGTACTGGTAACTCCCCAAAAGAATCTGGATTGTGGTGAGGGAACAGAGAGAAAAGCTCATTTAGGACCTGCACTTACGAAGGGGGTAGGCAGCTGTATATCAGGGAGTAAACCTTCTGAGAATAAAAACAGCTGGAGCTTGTTAAGGTAATTACACAGAGGAAAGGATAATGTACTGGGAACTCCTGAGAAGACTCTGATTTGTGGTGAGGGGAGAGAGATAAAAGCTCATTTAGGAACGACATGAACATGCTGCGTAGGTAGCTCTTTATCAGTAAATATCTCCACTGAGATTAAGAAAAGCAGTAGCTTAATAAATTAAGTACTTCCTGGTATGGTTATTGTACTGGTAACTCCCCAGAAGAATCTGGATTGTGGTGAGGGAACAGAGAAAAAAACTCATTTAGGACCTGCACTTACGAAGGGGGTAGGCAGATGTATATCAGGGAGTAAACCTTCTGAGAATAAAAACAGCTGGAGCTTGTTAAGGTAATTACACAGGGGAAAGGATAATGTACTGGGAACTCCTTAGAAGAATCTGAAATGTGGTGAGGTGAGAGAGATAAAAGCTCATTTAGGAACGACGTTAACATGCTGCATAGGTAGCTGTTTATCAGTAAATATCTCCACTGAGATTAAGAAAAGCAGTAGCTTAATAAATTAAGTACTTCCTGGTATGGTTACTGTACTGGTAACTCCCCAAAAGAATCGGATTGTGGTGAGGGAACAGAGAAAAAAGCTCATTTAGGACCTGCACTTACGAAGGGGGTAGGCAGCTGTATATCAGGGAGTAAACCTTCTGAGAATAAAAACAGCTGGAGCTTGTTAAGGGCATTACACAGGGGAAAGGATAATGTACTGGGAACTCCTCAGAAGAATCTGATTTGTGGTGAGGGGAGAGAGATAAAAGCTCATTTAGGAACGACATGAACATGCTGCGTAGGTAGCTGTTTATCAGTAAATATCTCCACTGAGATTAAGAAAAGCAGTAGCTTAATAAATTAAGTACTTCCTGGTATTGTTACTGTACTTGTAACTCCCCAGAAGAATATGGATTGTGGTGAGGGAACAGAGAAAAAAGCTCATTTAGGACCTGCACTTACGAAGGGGGTAGGCAGCTGTATATCCAGGAGTAAACCTTCTGAGAATAAAAACAGCTGGAGCTTGTTAAGGTAATTACACAGGGGAAAGGATAATGTACTGGGAACTCCTCAGAAGAATCTGATTTGTGGTGAGGGGAGAGTGATAAAAGCTCATTTAGGAACGACATGAACATGCGGCGTAGGTAGCTGTTTATCAGTAAATATCTCCACTGAGATTAAGAAAAGCAGTAGCTTAATAAATTAAGTACCTCCTGGTAAGGTTACTGTACTGGTAACTCCCCAAAAGAATCTGGATTGTGGTGAGGGAACAGAGAAAAAAGCTCATTTAGGACCTGCACTTACGAAGGGGGTAGGCAGCTGTATATCAAGGAGTAAACCTTCTGAGAATAAAAACAGCTGGATCTTGTTAAGGTAATTACACAGGGGAAAGGATAATGTACTGGGAGCTCCTCAGAAGAATCTGGTTTGTGGTGAGGGGAGAGAGATAAAAGCTCATTTAGGAACGACATGAACATGCTGCGTAGGTAGCTGTTTATCAGTAAATATCTCCACTGAGATTAAGAAAAGCAGTAGCTTAATAAATTAAGTACTTCCTGGTATGGTTACTGTACTGGTAACTCCCCAAAAGAATCTGGATTGTGGTGAGGGAACAGATAAAAAAGCTCATTTAGGACCTGCACTTACGAAGGGGTTAGGCAGCTGTATATCAGGGAGTAAACCTTCTGAGAATAAAAACAGCTGGATCTTGTTAAGGTAATTACAGAGGGGAAAGGATAATGTACTGGGAACTCCTCAGAAGGATCTGATTTGTGGTGAGGGGAGAGAGATAAAAGCTCATTTAGGAACGACATGAACATGCTGCGTAGGTAGCTGTTTATCAGTAAATATCTCCACTGAGATTAAGAAAAGCAGTAGCTTAATAAATTAAGTACTTCCTGGTATGGTTACTGTACTGGAAACTCCCCAAAAGAATCGGATTGTGGTGAGGGAACAGAGAAAAAAGCTCATTTAGGACCTGCACTTACGAAGGGGGTAGGCAGCTGTGTATCAGGGAGTAAACCTTCTGAGAATAAAAACAGCTGGAGCTTGTTAAGGTAATTACACAGGGGAAAGGATAATGTACTGGGAACTCCTCAGAAGAATCTGATTTGTGGTGAGGGGAGAGAGATAAAAGCTCATTTAGGAACGACATGAACGTTCTGCGTAGGTAGCTGTTTATCAGTAAATATCTCCACTGAGATTAAGAAAAGCAGTAGCTTAATAAATTAACTACTTCCTTGTATGGATACTGTACTGGTAACTCCCCAAAAGAATCTGGATTGTGGTGAGGGAACAGAGAAATAAGCTCCTTTAGGACCTGCACTTACGAAGGGGGTAGGCAGCTGTATATCAGGGAGTAAAACTTCTATGAATAAAAACAGCTGGAGCTTGTTAAGGTAATTACACAGGGGATAGGATAATGTACTGGGAACTCCTCAGAAGAATCTGATTTGTGGTGAGGGGAGAGTGATAAAAGCTCATTTATGAACGACATGAACATGCTGAGTAGGTAGCTGTTTATCAGTAAATATCTCCACTGAGAATTAGAAAAGCAGAAGCTTAATAAATTAAGTACTTCCTGGTATGGTTACAGTACTGGTTACTCCGCAAAAGAATCTGGATTGTGGTGAGGGAACAGAGAAAAACTTCATTTAGGACCTGCACTTACGAAGGGGGTAGGCAGCTGTATATTAGGGAGTAAACCTTCTGAGAATAAAAACAGCTGGAGCTTGTTAAGGTAATTACACAGGGGAAAGGATAATGTACTGGGAACTCCTGAGAAGAATCTGATTTGTGGTGAGGGGAGAGAGATAAAAGCTCATTTAGGAACGACATGAACATGCTGCGTAGGTAGCTCTTTATCAGTAAATATCTCCACTGAGATTAAGAAAAGCAGTAGCTTAATAAATTAAGTACTTCCTGGTATGGTTATTGTACTGGTAACTCCCCAGAAGAATCTGGATTGTGGTGAGGGAACAGAGAAAAAAACTCATTTAGGACCTGCACTTACGAAGGGGGTAGGCAGCTGTATATCAGGGAGTAAACCTTCTGAGAATAAAAACAGCTGGAGCTTGTTAAGGTAATTACACAGGGGAAAGGATAATGTACTGGGAACTCCTTAGAAGAATCTGAAATGTGGTGAGGTGAGAGAGATAAAAGCTCATTTAGGAACGACATGAACATGCGGCGTAGGTAGCTGTTTATCAGTAAATATCTCCACTGAGATTAAGAAAAGCAGTAGCTTAATAAATTAAGTACCTCCTGGTAAGGTTACTGTACTGGTAACTCCCCAAAAGAATCTGGATTGTGGTGAGGGAACAGAGAAAAAAGCTCATTTAGGACCTGCACTTACGAAGGGGGTAGGCAGCTGTATATCAAGGAGTAAACCTTCTGAGAATAAAAACAGCTGGATCTTGTTAAGGTAATTACACAGGGGAAAGGATAATGTACTGGGAACTCCTCAGAAGAATCTGGTTTGTGGTGAGGGGAGAGAGATAAAAGCTCATTTAGGAACGACATGAACATGCTGCGTAGGTAGCTGTTTATCAGTAAATATCTCCACTGAGATTAAGAAAAGCAGTAGCTTAATAAATTAAGTACTTCCTGGTATGGTTACTGTACTGGTAACTCCCCAAAAGAATCTGGATTGTGGTGAGGGAACAGATAAAAAAGCTCATTTAGGACCTGCACTTAGGAAGGGGGTAGGCAGCTGTATATCAGGGAGTAAACCTTCTGAGAATAAAAACAGCTGGATCTTGTTAAGGTAATTACAGAGGGGAAAGGATAATGTACTGGGAACTCCTCAGAAGAATCTGATTTGTGGTGAGGGGAGAGAGAAAAAAGCTAATTAAGAACGACATGAACATGCTGCGTAGGTAGCTGTTTATCAGTAAATATCTCCACTGAGATTAAGAAAAGCAGTAGCTTAATAAATTAAGTACTTCCTGGTATGGTTACTGTAATGGTAACTCCCCAAAAGAATCGGATTGTGGTGAGGGAACAGAGAAAAAAGCTCATTTAGGACCTGCACTTACGAAGGGGGTAGGCAGCTGTGTATCAGGGAGTAAACCTTCTGAGAATAAAAACAGCTGGAGCTTGTTAAGGTAATTACACAGGGGAAAGGATAATGTACTGGGAACTCCTCAGAAGAATCTGATTTGTGGTGAGGGGAGAGAGATAAAAGCTCATTTAGGAACGACATGAACGTTCTGCGTAGGTAGCTGTTTATCAGTAAATATCTCCACTGAGATTAAGAAAAGCAGTAGCTTAATAAATTAACTACTTCCTTGTATGGATACTGTACTGGTAACTCCCCAAAAGAATCTGGATTGTGGTGAGGGAACAGAGAAATAAGCTCCTTTAGGACCTGCACTTACGAAGGGGGTAGGCAGCTGTATATCAGGGAGTAAAACTTCTATGAATAAAAACAGCTGGAGCTTGTTAAGGTAATTACACAGGGGATAGGATAATGTACTGGGAAGTCCTCAGAAGAATCTGATTTGTGGTGAGGGGAGAGTGATAAAAGCTCATTTAGGAACGACATGAACATGCTGAGTAGGTAGCTGTTTATCAGTAAATATCTCCACTGAGAATTAGAAAAGCAGTAGCTTAATAAATTAAGTACTTCCTGGTATGGTTACAGTACTAGGTTACTCCGCAAAAGAATCTGGATTGTGGTGAGGGAACAGAGAAAAAACTTCATTTAGGACCTGCACTTACGAAGGGGGTAGGCAGCTGTATATCAGGGAGTAAACCTTCGGAGAATAAAAACAGCTGGAGCTTGTTAAGGTAATTACACAGGGGAAAGGATAATGTACTGGGAACTCCTCAGAAGAATCTGATTTGTGGTGAGGGGAGAGAGATAAAAGCTCATTGAGGAACGACATGAACATGCTGCATAGGTAGCTGTTTATCAGTAAATATCTCCACTGAGATTAAGAAAAGCAGTAGCTTAATAAATTAAGTACTTCCTGGTATGGTTACTGTACTGGTAACTCCCCAAAAGAATCGGATTGTGGTGAGGGAACAGAGAAAAAAGCTCATTTAGGACCTGCACTTACGAAGGGGGTAGGCAGCTGTATATCAGGGAGTAAACCTTCTGAGAATAAAAACAGCTGGAGCTTGTTAAGGTCATTACACAGGGGAAAGGATAATGTACTGGGAACTCCTCAGAAGAATCTGATTTGTGGTGAGGGGAGAGAGATAAAAGCTCATTTAGGAACGACATGAACATGCTGCGTAGGTAGCTGTTTATCAGTAAATATCTCCACTGAGATTAAGAAAGCAGTAGCTTAATAAATTAAGTACTTCCTGGTATTGTTACTGTACTTGTAACTCCCCAGAAGAATCTGGATTGTGGTGAGGGAACAGAGAAAAAAGCTCATTTAGGACCTGCACTTACGAAGGGGGTAGGCAGCTGTATATCCAGGAGTAAACCTTCTGAGAATAAAAACAGCTGGAGCTTGTTAAGGTAATTACACAGGGGAAAGGATAATGTACTGGGAACTCCTCAGAAGAATCTGATTTGTGGTGAGGGGAGAGAGATAAAAGCTCATTTAGGAACGACATGAACATGCGGCGTAGGTAGCTGTTTATCAATAAATATCTCCACTGAGATTAAGAAAAGCAGTAGCTTAATAAATTAAGTACTTCCTGGTAAGGTTACTGTACTGGTAACTCCCCAAAAGAATCTGGATTGTGGTGAGGGAACAGAGAAAAAAGCTCATTTAGGACCTGCACTTACGAAGGGGGTAGGCAGCTGTATATCAAGGAGTAAACCTTCTGAGAATAAAAACAGCTGGATCTTGTTAAGGTAATTACACAGGGGAAAGGTTAATGTACTGGGAACTCCTCAGAAGAATCTGGTTTGTTTTGAGGGGAGAGAGATAAAAGCTCATTTAGGAACGACATGAACATTCTGCGTAGGTAGCTGTTTATCAGTAAATATCTCCACTGAGATTAAGAAAAGCAGTAGCTTAATAAATTAAGTACTTCCTGGTATGGTTACTGTACTGGTAACTCCCCAAAAGAATCTGGATTGTGGTGAGGGAACAGAGAAAAAAGCTCATTTAGGACCTGCACTTACGAAGGGGGTAGGCAGCTGTATATCAGGGAGTAAACCTTCTGAGAATAAAAACAGCTGGATCTTGTTAAGGTAATTACAGAGGGGAAAGGATAATGTACTGGGAACTCCTCAGAAGAATCTGATTTGTGGTGAGGGGAGAGAGATAAAAGCTCATTTAGGTACGACATGAACATGCTGCGTAGGTAGCTGTTTATCAGTAAATATCTCCACTGAGATTAAGAACAGCAGTAGCTTAATAAATTAAGTACTTCCTGGAATGTTTACTGTACTGGTAACTCCCCAAAAGAATCTGGATTGTGGTGAGGGAACAGAGAAAAAAGCTGATTTATGACCTGCACTTTCGAAGGGGGTAGGCAGCTGTATATCAGGGAGTAAACCTTCTGAGAATAAAAACAGCTGGAGCTTGTTAAGGTAATTACACAGGGGAAAGGATAATGTACTGGGAACTCCTCAGAAGAATCTGATTTGTGGTGAGGGGAGAGAGATAAAAGCTCATTTAGGAACGACATGAACATGCTGCATACCTAGCTGTTTATCAGTAAATATCTCCACTGAGATTAAGAAAAGCAGTAGCTTAATAAATTAAGTACTTCCTGGTATGGTTACTGTACTGGTAACTCCCCAAAAGAATCTGGATTGTGGTGAGGGAACAGAGAAAAAAGCTCATTTAGGACCTGCACTTACGAAGGGGGTAGGCAGCTGTATATCAGGGAGTAAACCTTCTGAGACTAAAAACACCTGGACTTGTTAAGGTAATTACACAGGGGAAAGGATAATGTACTGGGAACTCCTCAGAAGTATCTGATTTGTTTTTGAGGGGAGAGAGATAAAAGCTCATTTAGGAACGACATGAACATGCTTCGTAGGTAGCTGTTTATCAGTAAATATCTCCACTGAGATTAAGAAAAGCAGTAGCTTAATAAATTAAGTACTTCCTGGTATGGTTACTGTACTGGTAACTCCCCAAAAGAATCTGGATTGTGGTGAGGGAACAGAGAAAAAAGCTCATTTAGAACCTGCACTTACGAAGGGGGTAGGCAGCTGTATATCAGGGAGTAAACCTTCTGAGAATAAAAACAGCTGGAGCTTGTTAAGGTATTTACACAGGGGAAAGTATAATGTACTGGGAACTCCTCAGAAGAATCTGATTTGTGGTGAGGGGAGAGAGATAAAAGCTCATTTAGGAACGACATGAACATGCTGCGTAGGTAGCTGTTTATCAGTAAATATCTCCACTGAGATTAAGAAAAGCAGTTGCTTAATAAATTAAGTACTTCCTGGTATGGTTACTGTACTGGTAACTCCCCAAAAGAATCTGGATTGTGGTGAGGGAACAGAGAAAAAAGCTCATTTAGGACCTGCACTTACGAAGGGGGTAGGCAGCTGTATATCAGGGAGTAAACCTTCTGAGAATAAAAACAGCTGGAGCTTGTTAAGGTAATTACACAGGGGAAAGGATAATGTACTGGGAACTCCTCAGAAGAATCTGATTTGTGGTGAGGGGAGAGAGATAAAAGCTCATTTAGGAACGACATGAACATGCAGCGTAGGTAGCTGTTTATCAGTAAATATCTCCACTGAGATTAAGAAAAGCAGTAGCTTAATAAATTAAGTACTTCCTGGTATGGTTACTGTACTGGTAACTCCCCAAAAGAATCTGGATTGTGGTGAGGGAACAGAGAAAAAAGCTCATTTAGGACCTGCACTTACGAAGGGGGTAGGCAGCTGTATATCAGGGAGTAAACCTTCTGAGAATAAAAACAGCTGGAGCTTGTTAAGGTAATTACACAGGGGAAAGGATAATGTACTGGGAACTCCTCAGAAGAATCTGATTTGTGGTGAGGGGAGAGAGATAAAAGCTCATTTAGGAACGACATGAACATGCTGCGTAGGTAGCTGTTTATCAGTAAATATCTCCACTGAGATTAAGAAAAGCAGTAGCTTAATAAATTAAGTACTTCCTGGTATTGTTACTGTACTTGTAACTCCCCAGAAGAATCTGGATTGTGGTGAGGGAACAGAGAAAAAAGCTCATTTAGGACCTGCACGTACGAAGGGGGTAGGCAGCTGTATATCCAGGAGTAAACCTTCTGAGAATAAAAACAGCTGGAGCTTGTTAAGGTAATTACACAGGGGAAAGGATAATGTACTGGGAACTCCTCAGAAGAATCTGATTTGTGGTGAGGGGAGAGAGATAAAAGCTCATTTAGGAACGACATGAACATGCTGCGTACATAGCTGTTTATCAGTAAATATCTCCACTGAGATTAAGAACAGCAGTAGCTTAATAAATTAAGTACTTCCTGGAATGTTTACTGTACTGGTAACTCCCCAAAAGAATCTGGATTGTGGTGAGGGAACAGAGAAAAAAGCTGATTTATGACCTGCACTTACGAAGGGGGTAGGCAGCTGTATATCAGGGAGTAAACCTTCTGAGAATAAAAACAGCTGGAGCTTGTTAAGGTAATTACACAGGGGAAAGGATAATGTACTGGGAACTCCTCAGAAGAATCTGATTTGTGGTAAGGGGAGAGAGATAAAAGCTCATTTAGGAACGACATGAACATGC
This sequence comes from Perognathus longimembris pacificus, assembly GCF_023159225.1. Classification (NCBI taxonomy): domain Eukaryota; kingdom Metazoa; phylum Chordata; class Mammalia; order Rodentia; family Heteromyidae; genus Perognathus; species Perognathus longimembris. The sequence continues at coordinate 46 of NW_025956698.1, read as the reverse complement.
TGCATACCTAGCTGTTTATCAGTAAATATCTCCACTGAGATTAAGA
>NW_025956697.1:0-43135 GCF_023159225.1 Perognathus longimembris pacificus | reverse complement strand
CTACCTACGCAGTATGTTCATGTCGTTCCTAAACTAGCTTTTATCGCTCTCCCCTCACCACAAATCAGATTCTTCTGAGGAGTTCCCAGTACATTATCCTTTACCCTGTGTAATTACCTTAACAAGCTCCAGCTGTTTTTATTCTCAGAAGGTTTACTCCCTGATATACAGCTGCCTACCCCCTTCGTAAGTGCAGGTCCTAAATGAGCTTTTTTCTCTGTTCCCTCACGACACTCCAGATTCTTTTGGGGAGTTACCAGTACAGTAACCATACCAGGAAGTACTTAATTTATTAAGCTACTGCTTTTCTTAATCTCAGTGGAGATATTTACTGATAAACAGCTACCTACGCAGCATGTTCATGTCGTTCCGAAATGAGCTTTTTTCTCTGTTCCCTCACCACAATCCAGATTCTTTTGGGTAGTTACCAGTACAGTATCCATACCAGGAAGTACTTAATTTATTAAGCTACTGCTTTTCTTCATCTCAGTGGAGATATTTACTGATAAACAGCTACGTATGCAGCATGTTCATGTCGTTCCTAAATGAGCTTTTATCTCTCTCCCGTCACCAAAAATCAGATTCTTCTGAGGAGTGCCCAGTACATTATCCTTTCCCCTGTGTAATTACCTTAACAAGCTCCAGCTGTTTTTATTCTCAGAAGGTTTACTCCCTGATATACAGCTGCCTAACCCTTCGTAAGTGTAGGTCCTAAATGAGCTTTTTTCTCTGTTCCCTCACCACAATCCAGATTCTTTTGGGGAGTTACCAGTATAGTAACCATACCAGGAAGTACTTAATTTATTAAGCTACTAATTTTCTTAATCTCAGTGGAGATATTTACCGATAAACAGCTACCTACGCAGCATGTTCATGTCGTTCCTAAATGAGCTTTTATCTCTCTCCCCTCACCACAAATCAGATTCTTCTGAGGAGTTCCCAGTACATTATCCTTTCCCCTGTTTAATTACCTTAACAAGCTCTAGCTGTTTTTATTCTCAGAAGGTTTACTCCCTTATATACAGCTGCCTACCCCCTTCATAAGTGCAGGTGTAAATGAGCTTTTTTCTCTGTTCCCTCACCACAATCCAGATTCGTTTGGGGAGTTACCAGTACAGTATCCAAACCAGGAAGTACTTAATTTATTAAGCGACTGCTTTTCATAATCTCAGTGGAGATATTTACTGATAAACAGCTACCTACGCTGCATGTTCATGTCGTTCCTAAATGAGCTTTTATCTCTCTCCCCTCACCACAAATCAGATTCTTCTGAGGAGTTCCCAGTACATTATCCTTTCCCCTGTGTAATTACCTTAACCAGCTCCAGCTGTTTTTATTCTCAGAAGGTTTACTCCCTGATATACAGCTGCCTACCCCCTTCGTAAGTGCAGGTCCTAAATGAGCTTTTTTCTCTGTTCCCTCACCACAATCCAGATTCTTTGGGGAGTTACCAGTACAGTAACCATACCAGGAAGTACTTAATTTATTAAGCTACTGCTTTTCTTAATCTCAGTGGAGATATTTACTGATAAACAGCTACGTATGCAGCATGATCATGTCGTTCCTAAATGAGCTTTTATCTCTCTCCCCTCACCACAAATCAGATTCTTCTGAGGAGTTCCCAGTACATTATCCTTTCCCCTGTGTAATTAGCTTAACAAGCTCCAGATGTTTTTATTCTCAGAAGGTTTACTCCCTGATATACAGCTGCCTACCCCCTTCGTAAGTGCAGGTCCTAAATGAGCTTTTTTCTCTGTTCCCACACCACAATCCAGATTCTTTTGGGGAGTTAACAGTACAGTAACCATACCAGGAAGTACTTAATTTATTAAGCTACTGCTTTTCTTAATCTCAGTGGAGATATTTACTGATAAACAGCTACCTACGCAGTATGTTCATGTCGTTCCTAAACTAGCTTTTATCGCTCTCCCCTCACCACAAATCAGATTCTTCTGAGGAGTTCCCAGTACATTATCCTTTACCCTGTGTAATTACCTTAACAAGCTCCAGCTGTTTTTATTCTCAGAAGGTTTACTCCCTGATATACAGCTGCCTACCCCCTTCGTAAGTGCAGGTCCTAAATGAGCTTTTTTCTCTGTTCCCTCACGACACTCCAGATTCTTTTGGGGAGTTACCAGTACAGTAACCATACCAGGAAGTACTTAATTTATTAAGCTACTGCTTTTCTTAATCTCAGTGGAGATATTTACTGATAAACAGCTACCTACGCAGCATGTTCATGTCGTTCCGAAATGAGCTTTTTTCTCTGTTCCCTCACCACAATCCAGATTCTTTTGGGTAGTTACCAGTACAGTATCCATACCAGGAAGTACTTAATTTATTAAGCTACTGCTTTTCTTCATCTCAGTGGAGATATTTACTGATAAACAGCTACGTATGCAGCATGTTCATGTCGTTCCTAAATGAGCTTTTATCTCTCTCCCGTCACCAAAATCAGATTCTTCTGAGGAGTGCCCAGTACATTATCCTTTCCCCTGTGTAATTACCTTAACAAGCTCCAGCTGTTTTTATTCTCAGAAGGTTTACTCCCTGATATACAGCTGCCTAACCCTTCGTAAGTGTAGGTCCTAAATGAGCTTTTTTCTCTGTTCCCCTCACCACAATCCAGATTCTTTTGGGGAGTTACCAGTATAGTAACCATACCAGGAAGTACTTAATTTATTAAGCTACTGCTTTTCTTAATCTCAGTGGAGATATTTACTGATAAACAGCTACCTACGCAGCATGTTCATGTCGTTCCTAAACTAGATTTTATCGCTCTCCCCTCACCACAAATCAGATTCTTCTGAGGAGTTCCCAGTACATTATCCTTTCCCCTGTGTAATTAGCTTAACAAGTTCCAGATGTTTTTATTCTCAGAAGGTTTACTCCCTGATATACAGCTGCCTACCCCCTTCGTAAGTGCAGGTCCTAAATGAGCTTTTTTCTCTGTTCCGTCACCACACTCCAGATTCTTTTGGGGAGTTACCAGTACAGTAACCATACCAGGAAGTACTTAATTTATTAAGCTACTGCTTTTCTTAATCTCAGTGGAGATATTTACTGATAAACAGCTACCTACGCAGCATGTTCATGTCGCTCCTAAATGAGCTTTTTTCTCTGTTCCCTCACCACAATCCAGATTCTTTTGGGTAGTTACCAGTACAGTATCCATACCAGGAAGTACTTAATTTATTAAGCTACTGCTTTTCTTAATCTCAGTGGAGATATTTACTGATAAACAGCTACGTATGCAGCATGTTCATGTCGTTCCTAAATGAGCTTTTATCTCTCTCCCGTCACCAAAAATCAGATTCTTCTGAGGAGTTCCCAGTACATTATCCTTTCCCCTGTGTAATTCCCTTAACAAGCTCCAGCTGTTTTTATTCTCAGAAGGTTTACTCCCTGATATACAGCTGCCTACCCCCTTCGTAAGTGCAGGTCCTAAATGAGCTTTTTTCTCTGTTCCCTCACCACAATCCAGATTCTTTTGGGGAGTTACCAGTACAGTAACCATACCAGGAAGTACTTAATTTATTAACCTACTAATTTTCTTAATCTCAGTGGAGATATTTACCGATAAACAGCTACCTACGCAGCATGTTCATGTCGTTCCTAAATGAGCTTTTATCTCTCTCCCCTCACCACAAATCAGATTCTTCTGAGGAGTTCCCAGTACATTATCCTTTCCCCTGTGTAATTACCTTAACAAGCTCCAGCTGTTTTTTATTCTCAGAAGGTTTACTCCCTCATATACAGCTGCCTACCCCCTTCATAAGTGCAGGTCCTAAATGAGTTTTTTTCTCTGTTCCCTCACCACAATCCAGATTCGTTTGGGGAGTTACCAGTACAGTAACCATACCAGGAAGTACTTAATTTATTAAGCTACTGATTTTCATAATCTCAGTGGATTTATTTACTGATAAACAGCTACCTAAGCAGCACGTTCATGTCGTTCCTAAATGAGCTTTTATCTCTCTCCCCTCACCACAAATCAGATTCTTCTGAGGAGTTCCAAGTACATTATCCTTTACCCTGTGTAATTACCTTAACCAGCTCCAGCTGTTTTTATTCTCAGAAGGTTTACTCCCTGATATACAGCTGCCTACCCCCTTCGTAAGTGCAGGTCCTAAATGAGCTTTTTTCTCTGTTCCCTCACCACAATCCATATTCTTTTGGGGAGTTACCAGTACAGTAACCATACCAGGAAGTACTTAATTTATTAACCTACTGCGTTTCTTAATCTCAGTGGAGATATTTACTGATAAACAGCTACCTACGCAGCATGTTCATGTCGTTCATAAATGAGCTTTTTTCTCTGTTCCCTCACCACAATCCAGATTCTTTTGGGGAGTTACCAGTACAGTATCCATACGAGGAAGTACTTAATTTATTAAGCTACTGCTTTTCTTAATCTCAGTGGAGATATTTACTGATAAACAGCTACGTATGCAGCATGTTCATGTCGTTCGTAAATGAGCTTTTATCTCTCTCCCCTCACCACAAATCAGATTCTTCAGAGGAGTTCCAGTACATTATCCTTTCCCCTGTGTAATTACCTTAACAAGCTCCAGCTGTTTTTATTCTCAGAAGCGATACTCTCTGATATACAGCTGCCTACCCCCTTCTTAAGTGCAGGTCCTAAATGAGCTTTTTTCTCTGTTCCCTCACCACAATCCAGATTCTCTTGGGGAGTTACCAGTACAGTAACCATACCAGGAAGTACTTAATTTATTAAGCTACTGCTTTTCTTAATATCAGTGGAGATATTTGGTGATAAACAGCTACCTACGCAGCATGTTCATGTCGTTCCTAAATGAGCTTTAATCTCTCTCCCCTCACCACAAATCAGATTCTTCTGAGGAGTTCCCAGTACATTATCCTTTCCCCTGTGTAATTACCTTAACAAGCTCCAGCTGTTTTTATTCTCAGAAGGTTTACTCCCTGATATACAGCTGCCTACCCCCTTCGTAAGTGGAGGTCCTAAATGAGGTTTTTTCTCTGTTCCCTCACCACAATCCAGATTCTTTTGGGGAGTTACCAGTACAGTAACCATACCAGGAAGTACTTAATTTATTAAGCTACTAATTTTCTTAATCTCAGTTGAGATATTTTCCGATAAACAGCTACCTACGCAGCATGTTCATGTCGTTACTAAAGGAGCTTTTATCTCTCTCCCCTCACCACAAATCACATTCTTCTGAGGAGTTCCCAGTACATTATCCTTTCCCCTGTGTAATTACCTTAACAAGCTCCAGCTGTTTTTATTCTCAGAAGGTTTACTCCCTGATATAAAGCTGCCTACCCCCTTCATAAGTGCAGGTCCTAAATGAGATTTTTTCTCTGTTCCCTCACCACAATCCAGAATCGTTTGGGGAGTTATCAGTACAGTAACCATACCAGGAAGTAGTTAATTTATTAAGCGACTGCTTTTCTTAATCTCAGGGGAGATATTTACTGATAAACAGCTACCTACGCTGCATGTTCATGTCGTTCCTAAACTAGCTTTTATCGCTCTCCCCTCACCACAAATCAGATTCTTCTGAGGAGTTCCCAGTACATTATCCTTTCCCCTGTGTAATTACCTTAACAAGCTCCAGCTGTTTTTATTCTCAGAAGGTTTACTCCCTGATATACAGCTGCCTAACCCCTTCGTAAGTGCAGGTCCTAAATGAGCTTTTTTCTCTGTTCCCTCACCACACTCCAGATTCTTTTGGGGAGTTACCAGTACAGTAACCATACCAGGAAGTACTTAATTTATTAAGCTACTGCTTTTCTTAATCTCAGTGGAGTTATTTACTGATAAACAGCTACCTACGCAGCATGTTCATGTAGTTCCTAAATGAGATTTTTTCTCTGTTCCCTCACCACAATCCAGATTCTTTTGGGTAGTTACCAGTACAGTATCCATACCAGGAAGTACTTAATTTATTAAGCTACTGCTTTTCTTAATCTCAGTGGAGATATTTACTGATAAACAGCTACGTATGCAGCATGTTCATGTCGTTCCTAAATGAGCTTTTATCTCTCTCCCGTCACCAAAAATCAGATTCTTCTGAGGAGTTCCCAGTACATTATCCTTTCCCCTGTGTAATTACCTTAACAAGCTCCAGCTGTTTTTTATTCTCAGAAGGTTTACTCCCTGATATACAGCTGCCTACCCCCTTCGTAAGTGCAGGTCCTAAATGAGCTTTTTTCTCTGTTCCCTCACCACAATCCAGATTCTTTTGGGGAGTTACCAGTACAGTAACCATACCAGGAAGTACTTAATTTATTAAGGGACTGCTTTTCTTAATCTCAGTGGAGATATTTACTGATAAACAGCTACCTAGGCAGCATGTTCATGTCGTTCTTAAATGAGCTTTTATCTCTCTCCCCTCACCACAAATCAGATTCTTCTAGGAGTTCCCAGTACATTATCCTTTCCTCTCTGTAATTACCTTAACAAGCTCCAGCTGTTTTTATTCTCAGAAGGTTTACTCCCTGATATACAGCTGCCTACCCCCTTCGTAAGTGCAGGTCATAAATGAGCTTTATTCTCTGTTCCCTCACCACAATCCAGATTCTTTTGGGGAGTTACCAGTACAGTAACCATACCAGGAAGTACTTAATTTATTAAGCTACTGCTTTTCTTAATCTCAGTGGAGATATTTACTGATAAACAGCTACCTACGCAGCATGTTCATGTCGTTCCTAAATGAGCTTTTATCTCTCTCCAGTCACCACAAATCAGATTCTTCTGAGGAGTTCCCAGTACATTATCCTTTCCCCTGTGTAATTACCTTAACCAGCTCCAGCTGTTTTTATTCTCAGAAGGTTTACTCCCTGATATACAGCTGCCTACCCCCTTCGTAAGTGCAGGTCCTAAATGAGCTTTTTTCTCTGTTCCGTCACCACACTCCAGATTCTTTTGGGGAGTTACCAGTACAGTAACCATACCAGGAAGTACTTAATTTATTAAGCTACTGCTTTTCTTAATCTCAGTGGAGATATTTACTGGTAAACAGCTACCTACGCAGCATGTTCATGTCGTTCCTAAATGAGCTTTTTTCTCTGTTCCCTCACCACAATCCAGATTCTTTTGGTTAGTTACCAGTACAGTATCCATACCAGGAAGTACTTAATTTATTAAGCTACTAATTTTCTTAATCTCAGTGGAGATATTTACTGATAAACAGCTACGTATGCAGCGTGTTCATGTCGTTCCTAAATGAGCTTTTATCTCTCTCCCCTCACCACAAATCAGATTCTTCTGAGGAGTTCCCAGTACATTATCCTTTCCCCTGTGTAATTACCTTAACAAGCTACATCTGTTTTTATTCTCAGAAGGTTTACTCCCTGATATACAGCTGCCTACCCCCTTCGTAAGTGCAGGTCCTAAATGAGCTTTTTTCTCTGTTCCCTCACCACAATCCAGATTCTTTTGGGGAGTTACCCGTACAGTAACCATACCAGGAAGTACTTAATTTATTAAGGGACTGCTTTTCTTAATCTCAGTGGAGACATTTACTGATAAACAGCTACCTACGCAGCATGTTCATGTCGTTCCTAAATGAGCTTTTATCTCTCTCCCCTCACCACAAATCAGATTCTTCTAGGAGTTCCCAGTACATTATCCTTTCCCCTCTGTAATTACCTTAACAAGCTCCAGCTGTTTTTATTCTCAGAAGGTTTACTCCCTGATATACAGCTGCCTACCCCCTTCGTAAGTGCAGGTCATAAATGAGCTTTATTCTCTGTTCCCTCACCACAATCCAGATTCTTTTGGGGAGTTACCAGTACAGTAACCATACCAGGAAGTACTTAATTTATTAAGCTACTGCTTTTCTTAATCTCAGTGGAGATATTTGCTGATAAACAGCTACCTACGCAGCATGTTCATGTCGTTCCTAAATGAGCTTTTATCTCTCTCCAGTCACCAAAAATCAGATTCTTCTGAGGAGTTCCCAGTACATTATCCTTTCCCCTGTGTAATTACCTTAACAAGCTCCAGCTGTTTTTATTCTCAGAAGGTTTACTCCCTGATATACAGCTGCCTACCCCCTTCGTAAGTGCAGGTCCTAAATGAGCTTTTTTCTCTGTTCCCTCACCACAATCCAGATTCTTTTGGGGAGGTACCAGTACAGTAACCATACCAGAAGTACTTAATTTATTAAGCTACTGCTTTTCTTAATCTCAGTGGAGATATTTACTGATAAACAGCTACCTACGCAGCATGTTCATGTCGTTCCTAAACTAGCTTTTATCGCTCTCCCCTCACCACAAATCAGATTCTTCTGAGGAGTTCCCAGTACATTATCCTTTCCCCTGTGTAATTACCTTAACAAGCTCCAGCTGTTTTTATTCTCAGAAGGTTTACTCCCTGATATACAGCTGCCTACCCCCTTCGTAAGTGCAGGTCCTAAATGAGCTTTTTTCTCTGTTCCCTCACCACACTCCAGATTCTTTTGGGGAGTTACCAGTACAGTAACCATACCAGGAAGTACTTAATTTATTAAGCTACTGCTTTTCTTAATCTCAGTGGAGATATTTACTGATAAACAGCTACCTACGCAGCATGTTCATGTCGTTCCTAAATGAGCTTTTTTCTCTGTTCCCTCACCACAATCCAGATTCTTTTGGTTAGTTACCAGTACAGTATCCATACCAGGAAGTACTTAATTTATTAAGCTACTGCTTTTCTTAATCTCAGTGGAGATATTTACTGATAAACAGCTACGTATGCAGCATGTTCATGTCGTTCCTAAATGAGCTTTTATCTCTCTCCCCTCACCACAAATCAGATTCTTCTGAGGAGTTCCCAGTACATTATCCTTTCCCCTGTGTAATTACCTTAACAAGCTACATCTGTTTTTATTCTCAGAAGGTTTACTCCCTGATATACAGCTGCCTACCCCCTTCGTAAGTGCAGGTCCTAAATGAGCTTTTTTCTCTGTTCCCTCACCACAATCCAGATTCTTTTGGGGAGTTACCCGTACAGTAACCATACCAGGAAGTACTTAATTTATTAAGGGACTGCTTTTCTTAATCTCAGTGGAGATATTTACTGATAAACAGCTACGTATGCAGCATGTTCATGTCGTTCCTAAATGAGCTTTTATCTCTCTCCCCTCACCACAAATCAGATTCTTCTGAGGAGTTCCCAGTACATTATCCTTTACCCTGTGTAATTACCTTAACAAGCTACATCTGTTTTTATTCTCAGAAGGTTTACTCCCTGATATACAGCTGCCTACCCCCTTCGTAAGTGCAGGTCATAAATGAGCTTTATTCTCTGTTCCCTCACCACAATCCAGATTCTTTTGGGGAGTTACCAGTACAGTAACCATACCAGGAAGTACTTAATTTATTAAGCTACTGCTTTTCTTAAACTCAGTGGAGATATTTGCTGATAAACAGCTACCTACGCAGCATGCTCATGTCGTTCCTAAATGAGCTTTTATCTCTCTCCCCTCACCACAAATCAGAATCTTCTGAGGAGTTCCCAGTACATTATCCTTTCCCCTGTGTAATTACCTTAACAAGCTCCAGCTGTTTTTATTCTCAGAAGGTTTACTCCCTGATATACAGCTGCCTACCCCCTTCGTAAGTGCAGGTCCTAAATGAGCTTTTTTCTCTGTTCCCTCACCACAATCCAGATTCTTTTGGGGAGTTACCAGTACAGTAACCATACCAGGAAGTACTTAATTTATTAAGCTACTGCTTTTCTTAATCTCACTGGAGATATTTACTGATAAACAGCTACCTACGCAGCATGTTCATGTCGTTCCTAAATGAGCTTTTATCTCTCTCCCCTCACCACAAATCCGATTTTTCTGAGGAGTTCCCAGTACATTATCCTTTCCCCTGTGTAATTACCTTAACAAGCTCCAGCTGTTTTTATTCTCAGAAGGTTTACTCCCTGATATACAGGTGCCTACCCCCTTCGTATGTGCAGGTCCTAAATGAGCTTTTTTCTCTGTTCCCTCACCACAATCCAGATTCTTTTGGGGAGTTACCAGTACAGTAACCATACCAGGAAGTACTTAATTTATTAAGCTACTGCTTTTCTTAATCTCAGTGGATATATTTACTGATAAACAGCTACCTACGCAGCATGTTCATGTCGTTCCTAAATGAGCTTTTATCTCTCTCCCCTCACCACAAATCAGATTCTTCTGAGGAGTTCCCAGTACATTATCCTTTCCCCTGTGTAATTACCTTAACAAGCTCCAGCTGTTTTTATTCTCAGAAGGTTTACTCCCTGATATACAGCTGCCTACCCCCTTCGTAAGTGCAGGTAATAAATGAGCTTTTTTCTCTGTTCCCTCACCACAATCCAGGTTCTTTTGGGGAGTTACCAGTACAGTAACCATACCAGGAAGTACTTAGTTTATTAAGCTACTCCTTTTCTTAATCTCAGTGGAGATATTTACTGATAAACAGCTACCTGCACAGCACGTTCTTGTCGTTCTTAAATTAGCTTTTATCTCTCTCCCCTCACCACAAATCAGATTCTTCTGAGGAGTTCCCAGTACATTATCCTTTCCCCTGTGTAATTCCCTTAACAAGCTCCAGCTGTTTTTATTCTCAGAAGGTTTACTCCCTGATATACAGCTGCATACCCCCTTCCTAAGTGCCGGTCCTAAATGAGCTTTTTTCTCTTTTCCTTCACCACAATCCAGATTCTTTTGGGGAGTTACCAGTACAGTAACCATACCAGGAAGTACTTAATTTATTAAGCTACTGCTTTTCTTAATGTCACTGGAGATATTTACTGATAAACAGCTACCTACGCAGCATGTTCATGTCGTTCATAAATGAGCTTTAATCTCTCTCCCCTCACCACAAATCAGATTCTTCTGAGGAGTTCCCAGTACATTATCCTTTCCCCTGTGTAATTACCTTAACAAGCTCCAGCTGTTTTTATTCTAAGAAGGTTTACTCCCTGATATACAGCTGCCTACCCCCGTCGTAAGTGCAGGTCCTAAATGAGCTTTTTTCTCTGTTCCCTCACCACAATCCAGATTCTTTTGGGGAGTTACCAGTACAGTAACCATACCAGGAAGTACTTAATTTATTAAGCTACTGCTTTTCTTAATCTCAGTGGAGATATTTACTGATAAACAGCTACATATGCAGCATGTTCCTGTCGTTCTTAAATGAGCTTTTATCTCTCTCCCCTCACCACAAATCAGATTCTTCGGAGGAGTTCCCAGTACTTCATCTTTTCCCCTGTGTAATTACCTTAAAAAGCTCCAGCTGTTTTTATTCTCAGAAGGTTTACTCCCTGATATACAGCTGCCTACCCCCTTTGTAAGTGCAGGTCCTAAATGAGCTTTTTTCTCTGTTCCCTCACCACAATCCAGATTCTTTTGGGGAGTTACCAGTACAGTAACCATACCAGGAAGTACTTAATTTATTAAGCTACTGCTTTTCTTAATCTCAGTGGAGATATTTACTGATAAACACCTACCTACGCAGCATGTTCATGTCGATCCTAAATGAGCTTTTATCTCTCTCCCCTCACCACATATCAGATTCTTCTGAGTAGTTCCCAGTACATTATCCTTTCCCCTGAGTACTTACCTTAACAAGCCCCAGCTGTTTTTATTCTCAGAAGGTTTACTCCCTGATATACAGCTGCCTACCCCCTTCGTAAGTGCAGGTCCTAAATGAGCTTTTTTCTCTGTTCCCTCACCACAATCCAGATTCTTTTGGGGAGTTACCAGTACAGTAACCATACCAGGAAGTACTTAATTTATTAAGCTACTGCTTTTCTTAATCTCAGTGGAGATATTTACTGATATACAGCTACCTACACAGCATGTTCATGTCGTTGCTAAATGAGCTTTTATCTCTCCCCTCACCACAAATCAGATTCTTCTGAGGAGTTCCCAGTACATTATCCTTTCCCCTGTGTAATTACCTTAACAAGCTCCAGCTGTTTTTATTCTCAGAAGGTTTACTCCCTGATATACAGCTGCCTACCCCCTTCGAAAGTGCAGATCATAAATGAGTTTTTTCTCTGTTCCCTCACCACAATCCAGATTATTTGGGGAGTTACCAGTACAGTATCCATACCAGGAAGTACTTAATTTATTAAGCTACGGCTTTTCTTAATCTCAGTGGAGATATTTACTGATAAACAGCTTCCTACGCAGCATGTTCATGTCGTTCCTAAATGAGCTTTTATCTCTCTCCCCTCACCACAAATCAGATTCTTCTGAGGAGTTCCCAGTACATTATCCTTTCCCCTGTGTAATTACCTTAACAAGCTCCAGCTGTTTTTATTCTCAGAAGGTTTACTCCCTGATATAGAGCTGCCTACCCCGTTCTTAAGTGCAGGTCCTAAATGAACTTTATTCTCTGTTCCCTCACCACAATCCAGATTCTTTTGGGGAGTTACCAGTACAGTAACCATACCAGGAAGTACTTAATTTATTAAGCTACTGCTTTTCTTAATCTCAATGGATATATTTACTGATAAACAGCTACCTACGCAGCATGTTCATGTCGTTCCTAAATGAGCTTTTATCTCTCTCCCCTCACCACAAATCAGATTCATCTGAGGAGTTACCAGTACATTATCCTTTCCCCTGTGTAATTACCTTAACAAGCTCCAGCTGTTTTTATTCTCAGACGGTTTACTCCCTGATATACAGCTGCCTACCCCCTTCGTAAGTGCAGGTCCTAAATGAGCTTTATTCTCTGTTCCCTCACCACAATCCAGATTCTTTTGGGGAGTTACCAGTACAGTAACCATACCAGGAAGTACTTAATTTATTAAGCTACTGCTTTTCTTAATCTCAGTGGAGATATTTACTGATAAACAGCTACCTACGCAGCATGTTCATGTCGTTCCTAAATGAGCTTTTATCTCTCTCCCCTCACCACAAATCAGATTCTTCTGAGGAGTTCCCAGTACATTATCGTTTCCCCTGTGTAATTACCTTAACAAGCTCCAGCTGTTTTTATTCTCAGACGGTTTACTCCCTGATATACAGCTGCCTACCCCCTTCGTAAGTGCAGGTCCTAAATGAGCTTTATTCTCTGTTCCCTCACCACAATCCAGATTCTTTTGGGGAGTTACCAGTACAGTAACCATACCAGGAAGTACTTAATTTATTAAGCTACTGCTTTTCTTAATCTCAGTGGAGATATTTACTGATAAACAGCTACCTACGCAGCATGTTCATGTCGTTCCTAAATGAGCTTTTATCTCTCTCCCCTCACCACAAATCAGATTCTTCTGAGGAGTTCCCAGTACATTATGCTTTCCCCTGTGTAATTACCTTAACAAGCTCCATCTGTTTTTATTCTCAGAAGGTTTACTCCCTGATATACAGTTGCCTACCCCCTTCGTAAGTGCAGGTCCTAAATGAGCTTTTTCTCTGTTCCCTCACCACAATCCAGATTCTTTTGGGGAGTTACCAGTACAGTAATCATACCAGGAAGTACTTAATTCATTAAGCTACTGCTTTTCTTAATCTCAGTGGAGATATTTACTGATAAACAGCTACCTACGCAGCATGTTCATGTCGTTCTTAAATGAGCTTTTTTCTCTGTTCCCTCACCACAATCCAGATTCTTTTGGGGAGTTACCAGTACAGTATCCATACCAGGAAGTACTTAATTTATTAAGCTGCTGCTTTTCTTAATCTCAGTGGAGATATTTACGGATAAACAGCTACGTATGCACCATGTTCATGTCGTTCCTAAATGAGCTTTTATCTCTCTCCAGTCACCAAAAATCAGATTCTTCTGAGGAGTTCCCAGTACATTATCCTTTCCCCTGTGTAATTACCTTAACAAGCTCCAGCTGTTTTTATTCTCAGAAGGTTTACTCCCTGATATACAGCTGCCTACCCCCTTCGTAAGTGCAGGTCCTAAATGAGCTTTTTTCTCTGTTCCCTCACCACAATCCAGATTCTTTTGGGGAGTTACCAGTACAGTAACCATACCAGGAAGTACTTAATTTATTAAGCTACTGCTTTTCTTAATCTCAGTGGAGATATTTCCTGATAAACAGCTACCTACGCAGCATGTTCATGTCGTTCCTAAATGAGCTTTTATCTCTCTCCCCTCACCACATATCAGATTCTTCTGAGTAGTTCCCAGTACATTATCCTTTCCAATGTGTAATTACCTTAACAAGCCCCAGCTGTTTTTATTCTCAGAAGGTTTACTCCCTGATATACAGCTGCCTACCCCCTTCGTAAGTGCAGGTCCTAAATTAGCTTTTTTCTCTGTTCCCTCACCACAATCCAGATTCTTTTGGGGAGTTACCAGTACAGTAACCATACCAGGAAGTACTTAATTTATTAAGCTACTGCTTTTCTTAATCTCAATGGATATATTTACTGATAAACAGCTACCTAAGCAGCATGTTCATGTCGTTCCTAAATGAGCTTTTATCTCTCTCCCCTCACCACAAATCAGATTCATCTGAGGAGTTACCAGTACATTATCCTTTCCCCTGTGTAATTACCTTAACAAGCTCCAGCTGTTTTTATTCTCAGACGGTTTACTCCCTGATATACAGCTGCCTACCCCCTTCGTAAGTGCAGGTCCTAAATGAGCTTTATTCTCTGTTCCCTCACCACAATCCAGATTCTTTTGGGGAGTTACCAGTACAGTAACCATACCAGGAAGTACTTAATTTATTAAGCTACTGCTTTTCTTAATCTCAGTGGAGATATTTACTGATAAACAGCTACCAACGCAGCATGTTCATGTCGTTCCTAAATGAGCTTTTTTCTCTCTCCCCTCACCACAAATCAGATTCTTCTGAGGAGTACCCAGTACATTATCCTTTCCCCTGTGTAATTACCTTAACAAGCTCCAGCTGTTTTTATTCTCAGAAGGTTTACTCCCTGATATACAGCTGCCTACCCCCTTCGTAAGTGCAGGTCCTAAATGAGCTTTTTTCTCTGATCCCTCACCACAATCCAGATTCTTTTGGGGAGTTACCAGTACAGTAACCATACCAGGAAGTACTTAATTCATTAAGCTACTACTTTTCTTAATCTCAGTGGAGATATTTACTGATAAACAGCTATCTACACAGCATGTTCATATCGTTCCTAAAGGAGCTTTTATCTCTCTCCCCTCACCACAAATCAGATTCTTCTGAGGAGTTCCCAGTACATTATGCTTTCCCCTGTGTAATTACCTTAACAAGCTCCAGCTGTTTTTATTCTCAGAAGGTTTACTCCCTGATATACAGCTGCCTACCCCCTTCGTAAGTGCAGGTCCTAAATGAGCTTTTTTCTCTGTTCCCTCACCACAATCCAGATTCTTTGGGGGAGTTACCAGTACAGTAATCATACCAGGAAGTACTTAATTCATTAAGCTACTGCTTTTCTTTATCTCAGTGGAGATATTTACTGATAAACAGCTACCTACGCAGAATGTTCATGTCGTTCTTAAATGAGCATTTTTTCTCTGTTCCCTCACCACAATCCAGATTCTTTTGGGGAGTTACCAGTACAGTATCCATACCAGGAAGTACTTAATTTATTAAGCTGCTGCTTTTCTTAATCTCAGTGGAGATATTTACGGATAAACAGCTACGTATGCACCATGTTCATGTCGTTCCTAAATGAGCTTTTATCTCTCTCCCCTCACCACAAATCAGATTCTTCTGAGGAGTTCCCAGTACATTATCCTTTCCCCTGTGTAATTACCTTAACAAGCTCCAGCTGTTTTTATTCTCGGAAGCAATACTGCCTGATATACCGCTGCCTACCCCCTTCGTAAGTGCAGGTCCTAAATGAGCTATTTTCTCTGTTCCCTCACCACAATCCAGATTCTTTTGGGGAGTTACCAGTACAGTAAACATACCAGGAAGTACTTAATTTATTAAGCTACTGCTTTTCTTAAACTCAGTGGAGATATTTACTGATAAACAGCTACCTACGCAGCATGTTCATGTCGTGCCTAAATGAGCTTTTATCTCTCTCCCTCACCACAAATCAGATTGTTCTGAGGAGTTTCCAGTACATTATCCTTTCCCCTGTGTAATTACCTTAACAAGCTCCAGCTGTTTTTTATTCTCAGAAGGTTTACTCCCTGATATACAGCTGCCTACCCCCTTCATAAGTACAGGTCCTAAATGAGCTTTTTTCTCTGTTCCCCTCACAAAAATCCGGATTCTTTGGGGAGTTACCAGTACAGTAACCATACCAGGAAGTACTTAATTTATTAAGCTACTGCTTTTCTTAATGTCAGTGGAGATATTTACTGATAAACAGCAACCTATGCAGCATGTTCATGTCGTTCCTAAATGAGCTTTTTTCTCTGTTCCCTCACCACAATCCAGATTCTTTGGGGAGTTACCAGTACAATATCCATACCAGGAAGTACTTAATTTATTAAGCTATTGCTTTTCTTAATGTCAGTGGAGATATTTACTGATAAACAGGTACGTATGCAGCATGTTCATGTCGTTCCTAAATGAGCTTTTATCTCTCTCCCTCACCACAAATCAGATTCTTCTGAGGAGTTCCCAGTACATTATCCTTTCCCCTGTGTAATTACCTTAACAAGCTCCAGCTGTTTTTATTCTCAGAATGTTTACACCCTGATATAGAGCTGCCTACCCCCTTCGTAAGTGCAGGTCCTAAATGAGCTTTTTTCTCTGTCCCCTCACCACAATCCAGATTCTTTTGGGGAGTTACCAGTACAGTAACTATACCAGGAAGTACTTAATTTATTAAGCTACTGCTTTTCTTAATCTCAGTGGAGATATTTACTGATAAACAGCTACCTACGCAGCATGTTCATGTTGTTCCTAAATGAGCTTTTATCTCTCTCCCCTCACCACAAATCAGATTCTTCTGAGGAGTTCCCAGTACATTATCCTTTCCCCTGTGTAATTACCTTAACAAGCTCCAGCTGTTTTTATTCTCAGAAGGTTTACTCCCTGATATACAGCTGCCTACCCCCTTCGTAAGTGCAGGTCCTAAATGAGCTTTTTTCTCTGTTCCCTCACCACAATCCAGATTCTTTTGGGGAGTTACCAGTACAGTAACCATTCCAGGAAGTACTTAATTTATTAAGCTACTGCTTTTCTTAATCTCAGTGGAGATATTTACTGATAAACAGCTACCTATGCAGCATGTTCATGTCGTTCCTAAATGAGCTTTTATCTCTCTCCCCTCACCACAAATCAGATTCTTCTGAGGAGTTCCCAGTACATTATCCTTTCCCTGTGTAATTACCTTAACAAGCTCCAGCTGTTTTTATTCTCAGAAGGTTTTCTCCCTGATATACAGCTGCCTACCCCCTTCGTAATTGCAGGTCCTAAATGAGCTTTTTTCTCTGTTGGTCACCACAATCCAGATTCTTTTAGGGAGTTACCAGTACAGTAACCATACCAGGAAGTACTTAATTTATTAAGCTACTGCTTTTCTTAATCTCATAGGAGATATTTACTGATAAACATCTACGTATGCAGCATGTTCATGTCGTTCCTAAATGAGCTTTTATCTCTCTCCACTCACCACAAATCAGATTCTTCTGAGGAGTTCCCAGTACTTCACCTTTTCCCCTGTGTAATTACCTTAACAAGCTCCAGCTGTTTTTATTCTCAGAAGGTTTACTCCCTGATATACAGCTGCCTACCCCCTTCGTAAGTGCAGGTCATAAATGAGCTTTTTTCTCTGTTCCCTCACCACAATCCAGATTCTTTTGGGGAGTTACCAGTACATTAACCATACCAGGAAGCACTTAATTTATTAAGCTACTGCTTTTCTTAATCTCAGTGGAGATATTTACTGACAAACAGCTACCTACGCAGCATGTTCATGTCGTTCCTAAATGAGCTTTTATCTCTCTCCCCTCACCACAAATCAGATTCTTCTGAGGAGTTCCCAGTACATTATCCTTTCCCCTGTGTAATTAACTTAACGAGCTCCAGCTGTTTTTATTCTCAGAAGGTTTACTCCCTGATATACAGCTGCCTACCCCCTTCGTAAGTGCAGGTCCTAAATGAGCTTTTTTCTCTGTTCCCTCACCACAATCCAGATTCTTTGGGGAGTTACCAGTACAGTAACCATACCAGGAAGTACTTAATTCAGTAAGCTACTGCTTTTCTTAATCTCAGTGGAGATATTTACTGATAAACAGCTACCTACGCAGCATGTTCATGTCGTTCCTAAATGAGCTTTTATCTCTCTCACCTCACCACAAATCAGATTCTTCTGAGGAGTTCGCAGTACATTATACTTTCCCCTGTGTAATTACCTTAACAAGCTCCATCCGTTTTTATTCTCAGAAGGTTTACTCCCTGATATATAGCTGCCTAACCTCTTCGTAAGTGCAGGTCCTAAATGAGCTTTTTTTTCTGTTCCCTCACCACAATCCAGATTCTTTTGGGGAGTTACCAGTACAGTAACCATACCAGGAAGTACTTAATTTATTAAGCTACTGCTTTTCTTAATCTCAGTGTAGATATTTACTGATAAACAGCTACCTACGCAGCATGTTCATGTCGTTCCTAAATGAGCTTTTATCTCTCTCCCCTCACCACAAATCAGATTCTTCTGAGGAGTTCCCAGTACATTATCCTTTCCCCTGTGTAATTACCTTAACAAGCTCCAGCTGTTTTTATTCTCAGAAGGTTTACTCCCTGATATACAGCTGCCTACCCCCTTCGTAAGTGCAGGTCTTAAATGAGCTTTTTTCTCTGTTCCCTCACCACAATCCTGATTCTTTGGGGAGTTACCAGTAGAGTAAACATACCAGGAAGTACTTAATTTATTAAGCTACTGCTTTTCTTAATCTCAGTGGAGATATTTACTGATAAACAGCTACCTACGCAGCATGTTCATGTCGTTCCTAAATGAGCTTTTATCTCTCTCCCCTCACCACAAATCAGATTCTTCTGAGGAGTTCCCAGTACATTATCCTTTCCCCTGTGTAATTACCTTAACAAGCTCCAGCTGTTTTTATTCTCAGAAGGTTTACTCCCTGATATACAGCTGCCTACCCCCTTCGTAAGTGCAGGTCCTAAATGAGCTTTTTTCTCTGTTCCCTCACCACAATCCAGATTCTTTTGGGGAGTTCCCAGTAAAGTAACCATACCAGGAAGCACTTAATTTATTAAGCTACTGCTTTTCTTAATCTCAGTGGAGATATTTACTGACAAACAGCTACCTACGCAGCATGTTCATGTCGTTCCTAAATGAGCTTTTATCTCTCTAGCCTCACCACAAATCAGATTCTTCTGAGGAGTTCCCAGTACATTATCCTTTCCCCTGTGTAATTAACTTAACGAGCTCCAGCTGTTTTTATTCTCAGAAGGTTTACTCCCTGATATACAGCTGCCTACCCCCTTCGTAAGTGCAGGTCCTAAATGAGATTTTTTCTCTGTTCCCTCACCACAATCCTGATTCTTTTGGGGAGTTACCAGTACAGTAACCATACCAGGAAGTACTTTATTTATTAAGCTACTGCTTTTCTTAATCTCAGTGGAGATATTTACTGATAAACAGCTACCTACGCAGCATGTTCATGTCGTTCCTAAATGAGCTTTTATCTCTCTCCCCTTCACCACAAATCAGATTCTTCTGTGGAGTTCCCAGTACATTATACTTTCCGCTGTGTAATTACCTTAACAAGCTCCATCCGTTTTTATTCTCAGAAGGTTTACTCCCTGATATACAGCTGCCTAACCTCTTCGTAAGTGCAGGTCCTAAATGAGCTTTTTTCTCTGTTCCCTCACCACAATCCAGATTTTTTGGGGAGTTACCAGTACAGTAACCATACCAGGAAGTACTTAATTTATTAAGCTACTGCTTTTCTTAATCTCAGTGGAGATATTTACTGATAAACAGCTACGTACGCAGCATGTTCATGTCGTTCCTAAATGAGCTTTTATCTCTCTCCCCTCACCACAAATCAGATTCTTCTGAGGAGTTCCCAGTACATTATCATTTCCCCTGTGTAATTACCTTAACAAGCTCCAGCTGTTTTTATTCTCAGAAGGTTTACTCCCTGATATACAGCTGCCTACCCCCTTCGTAAGTGCAGGTCCTAAATGAGCTTTTTTCTCTGTTCCCTCACCGCAATCCAGATTCTTTGGGGAGTTACCAGTAGAGTAACCATACCAGGAAGTACTTAATTTATTAAGCTACTGCTTTTCTTAATCTCAGTGGAGATATTTACTGATAAACAGCTACCTACGCAGCATGTTCACGTCGTTCCTAAATAAGCTTTTATGTCTCTCCACTCACCACAAATCAGATTCTTCTGAGGAGTTCCCAGTACATTATCCTTTACCCTGTGTAAGTACCTTAACAAGCTCCAGCTGTTTTTATTCTCAGAAGGTTTATTCCCTGATATACAGCTGCCTACCCCCTTCGTAAGTGCAGGTCCTAAATGAGCTTTTTTCTCTGTTCCCTCACCACAATCCAGATGCTTTTGGGGAGTTTCCAGTACAGTAACCATACCAGGAAGTACTTAATTCATTAAGCTACTGCTTTTCTTAATCTCGGTGGAGATATTTACTGATAAAGAGCTACCTAAGCAGCATGTCCATTTCGTTCCTAAATGAGCTTTTATCTCTCTCCCCTCACCACAAATCAGATTGTTCTGAGGAGTTCCCAGTACATTATCCTTTCCCCTGTGTAATTACCTTAACAAGCTCCAGCTGTTTTTATTCTCAGAAGGTTTACTCCCTGATATACAGCTGCCTACCCCCTTCGTAAGTGCAGGTCCTAAATGAGCTTTTTTCTCTGTTCCCTCACCACAATCCAGATTCTTTTGGGGAGTTACCAGTACAGTAACCATACCAGGAAGTACTTAATTTATTAAGCTACTGCTTTTCTTCATCTCAGTGGAGATATTTACTGATAAACAGCTACCTACGCAGCATGTTCCTGTCGTTCCTAAATGATCTTTTATCTCTCTCCCCTCACCACAAATCAAATTCTTCTGAGGAGTTCCCAGTACATTATCCTTTCCCCTGTGTAATTACCTTAACAAGCTCCAGCTGTTTTTATTCTCAGAAGGTTTACTCCCTGATATACAGCTGCCTACCCCCTTCGTAAGTGCAGGTCCTAAATGAGCTTTTTTCTCTGTTCCCTCACCGCAATCCAGATTCTTTGGGGAGTTACCAGTAGAGTAACCAAACCAGGAAGTACTTAATTTATTAAGCTACTGCTTTTCTTAATCTCAGTGGAGATATTTACTGATAAACAGCTACCTACGCAGCATGTTCATGTCGTTCCTAAATGAGCATTTATCTCTCTCCCCTCACCACAAATCAGATTCTTCTGAGGAGTTCCCAGTACATTATCCTTTCCCCTGTGTAATTACCTTAACAAGCTCCAGCTGTTTTTATTCTCAGAAGGTTTACTCCCTGATATACAGCTGCCTACCCCCTTCGTAAAGTGCAGGTCCTAAATGAGCTTTTTTCTCTGTTCCCTCACCGCAATCCAGATTCTTTTGGGGAGTTACCAGTACAGTAACCATACCAGGAAGTACTTAATTTATTAAGCTACTGCTTTTCTTAATCTCAGTGGAGATATTTACTGATAAACAGCTACCTACGCAGCATGTTCATGTCGTTCCTAAATGAGCTTTTATCTCTCTCCCCTCACCACAAATCAGATTCTTCTGAGGAGTTCCCAGTACATTATCCTTTCCCCTGTGTAATTACCTTAACAAGCTCCAGCTGTTTTTATTCTCAGAAGGTTTACTCCCTGATATACAGCTGCTACCCCCTTCGTAAGTGCAGGTCCTAAATGAGCTTTTTTCTCTGTTCCCTCACCACAATCCAGATTCTTTTGGGGAGTTACCAGTACAGTAACCATACCAGGAAGTACTTAATTTATTAAGCTACTGCTTTTCTTAATCTCAGTGGAGATATTTACTGATAAACAGCTACCTACGCAGCATGTTCATGTCGTTCCTAAATGAGCTTTTATCTCTCTCCCCTCACCACAAATCAGATTCTTCTGAGGAGTTCCCGTACATTATCCTTTCCGCTGTGTAATTACCTTAACAAACTCCAGTTGTTTTTATTCTCATAAGGTTTACTCCCTGATATACAGCTGCCGACCCCCTTCGTAAGTGCAGGTCCTAAATGAGCTTTTTTCTCTGATCCCTCACCACAATCCAGATGTTTTGGGGAGTTACCAGTACAGTAACCATACCAGGAAGTACGTAATTTATTCAGCTACTGCTTTTGTTGATCTCAGGGGAGATATTTACTGATAAACAGCTACCCACGAAGCATGTTCATGTCGTTCCTGAATGAGCTTTTATCTCTCTCTCCTCACCGCGAATCAGATTCTTCTGAGGAGTTCCCAGTACATTATCCTATCCCCTGTGCAATTACCTTAACAAGCTCCAGCTGTTTTTATTCTCATAAGGTTTACTCCCTGATATACAGCTGCCTACCCCCTTCGTAAATGCAGGTCCTAAATGAGCTTCTTTCTCTGTTCCCTCACCACAATCCAGATTCTTTTGGGGAGTTACCAGTAAAGTAACCATACCAGGAAGTACTTAATTTATTAAGCTACTACTTTTCTTAATCTCAGTGGATATATTTTCTGATAAACAGCTACCTACGCAGCATGTACATGTCTTTCCTAAATGAGGTTTTATCTCTCTCCCCTCACCACAAATCACATTCTTCTGAGAAGTTACCAGTACATTATCCTTTCCCCTGTGTAATTACTTTAACAAGCTCCAGCTGTTTTTATTCTCAGAAGGTTTACTCCCTGATATACAGCTGCCTACCCCCTTCGTAAGTGCAGGTCCTAAATGAGCTTTTTTCTCTGTTCCCTCACCACAATCCAGATTCTTTTGGGGAGTTACCAGTACAGTAACCATACCAGGAAGTACTTAATTTATTAAGCTACTGCTTTTCTTAATCTCAGTGGAGATATTTACTGATAAACAGCTACCTACGCAGCATGTTCATGTCGTTCCTAAATGAGCTTTTATCTCTTTCCCCTCACCACAAATCAGTTTCTTCTGAGGAGTTCCCAGTACATTATCCTTTCCCCTGTGTAATTACCTTAACTAGCTCCAGCTGTTTTCATTTTCAGAAGGTTTACTCCCTGATATACACCTGCCTACCCCCTTCGTAAGTGCAGGTCCTAAATGCGCTTGTTTCTCTGTTCCATCACCACAATCCAGATTCTTTTGGGGAGTTACCAGTACAGTAACAATACCAGGAAGTACTTAATTTATTAAGCTACTGCTTTTCTTAATCTCAGTGGAGATATTTACTGATAAACAGCGACCTACGCAGCATGTTCATGTGGTTCCTAAATGAGCTTTTATCTCTCTCCCCTCACCACAAATCAGATTCTTCTGAGGAGTTCCCAGTACATTATCCTTTCCCCTGTGTAATTACCTTAACAAGCTCCAGCTGTTTTTATTCTCAGAAGGTTTACTCCCTGATATACTGCTGCCTACCCCCTTCGTAAGTGCAGGTCCTAAATGAGCTGTTTTCTCTGTTCCCTCACAAAAATCCGGATTCTTTGGGGAGTTACCAGTACAGTAACCATACCAGGAAGTACTTAATTTATTAAGCTACTGCTTTTCTTAATCTCAGTGGAGATATTTACTGATAAACCTACCTATGCAGCATGTTCATGTCGTTCCTAAATGAGCTTTTTCTCTCTCCCTCACCACAATCCAGATTCTTTTGGGGAGTTACCAGTACAGTATCCATACCAGGAAGTACTTAATTTATTAAGCTGCTGCTTTTCTTAATCTCAGTGGAGATATTTACGGATAAACAGCTACGTATGCAGCATGTTCATGTCGTTCCTAAATGAGCTTTTATCTCTCTCCCCTCACCACAAATCAGATTCTTCTGAGGAGTTCCCAGTACTTTATCCTTTCCCCTGTGTAATTACCTTAACAAGCCCCAGCTCTTTTTATTCTCAGAAGCAATACTCCCTGATATACAGCTGCCTACCCCCTTCGTAAGTGCAGGTCCTAAATGAGCTTTTTTCTCTGTTCCCTCACCACAAACCAGATACTTTTGGGAGTTACCAGTACAGTAACCATACCAGGAAGTACTTAATTTATTAAGCTACTGCTTTTCTTAATCTCAGTGGAGATATTTACTGATAAACAGCTACGTACGCAGCATGTTCATGTCGTTCCTAAATGAGCTTTTATCTCTCTCCCCTCATCACAAATCAGATTCTTCTGAGGATTTCCCAGTACATTATCCTTTCCCCTGTGTAATTACCTTAACAAGCTCCAGCTGTTTTTTATCTCAAAATTTACTCCCTGATATACAACTGCCTACCCCCTTCGTAAGTGCAGGTCCTAAATGAGCTTTTTCTCTGTTCTCTCACCACAATCCAGATTCTTTTGGGGAGTTACCAGTACAGTAACCATACCAGGAAGTAATTATTAACACTGCTGTTTTTAAATCTCAGTGGAGATATTTACTGATAAACAGCTACGTACCCATGTTCATGTCGTTCCTAAATGAGCTTTTATCTCTCTCCGGTCACCACAAATCAGATTCTTCTGAGGAGTTCCAGTAAATTATCCTTTCCCCTGTGTAATTAGCTTAACAAGCTCCAGCTGTTTTTTAATCTCAGAAGGTTTACTCCCTGATATACAGCTGCCTACCCCCTTCGTAAGTGCAGGTCCTAAATGAGCTTTTTTCTCTGTTCCCCCACAAATATCCGGATTCTTTGGGAGTTACCAGTACAGTAACCATACCAGGAAGTAATTAATTTATTAAGCTACTGCTTTTTAATCTCAGTATAGATATTTACTGATAAACAGCTACCTATGCAGCATGTTCATATCGTTCCTAAATGAGCTTTTTTCTCTGTTCCCTCACCACAATCCAGATTCTTTTGGGGAGTTACCAGTACAATATCCATACCAGGAAGTACTTAATTTATTAAGCTACTGCTTTTCTTAATCTCAGTGGAGATATTTACTGATAAACTGCTACGTATGCAGCATGTTCATGTCGTTCCTAAATGAGCTTTTATCTCTCTCCCCTCACCACTAATCAGATTCTTCTGAGGATTTCCCAGTACATTATCCTTTCCCCTGTGTAATTACCTTAACAAGCTCCAGCTGTTTTTATTCTCAGAAGGTTTACTCCCTGATATACAGCTGCCTACCCCCTTCGTAAGTGCAGGTCCTAAATGAGCTTTTTTCTCTGTTCCCTCACCACAATCCAGATTCTTTTGGGGAGTTACCAGTACAGTAACCATACCAGGAAGTACTTAATTTATTAAGCTACTGCTTTTCTTAATCTCAGTGGAGATATTTACTGATAAACAGCTACCTACGCAGCATGTTCATGTCGTTCCTAAATGAGCTTTTATCTCTTTCCCCTCACCACAAATCAGTTTCTTCTGAGGAGTTCCCAGTACATTATCCTTTCCCCTGTGTAATTACCTTAACTAGCTCCAGCTGTTTTCATTTTCAGAAGGTTTACTCCCTGATATACACCTGCCTACCCCCTTCGTAAGTGCAGGTCCTAAATGCGCTTGTTTCTCTGTTCCATCACCACAATCCAGATTCTTTTGGGGAGTTACCAGTACAGTAACAATACCAGGAAGTACTTAATTTATTAAGCTACTGCTTTTCTTAATCTCAGTGGAGATATTTACTGATAAACAGCGACCTACGCAGCATGTTCATGTGGTTCCTAAATGAGCTTTTATCTCTCTCCCCTCACCACAAATCAGATTCTTCTGAGGAGTTCCCAGTACATTATCCTTTCCCCTGTGTAATTACCTTAACAAGCTCCAGCTGTTTTTATTCTCAGAAGGTTTACTCCCTGATATACTGCTGCCTACCCCCTTCGTAAGTGCAGGTCCTAAATGAGCTGTTTTCTCTGTTCCCTCACAAAAATCCGGATTCTTTGGGGAGTTACCAGTACAGTAACCATACCAGGAAGTACTTAATTTATTAAGCTACTGCTTTTCTTAATCTCAGTGGAGATATTTACTGATAAACCGCTACCTATGCAGCATGTTCATGTCGTTCCTAAATGAGCTTTTTTCTCTGTTCCCTCACCACAATCCAGATTCTTTTGGGGAGTTACCAGTACAGTATCCATAGCAGGAAGTACTTAATTTATTAAGCTGCTGCTTTTCTTAATCTCAGTGGAGATATTTACGGATAAACAGCTACGTATGCAGCATGTTCATGTCGTTCCTAAATGAGCTTTTATCTCTCTCCCCTCACCACAAATCAGATTCTTCTGAGGAGTTCCCAGTACTTTATCCTTTCCCCTGTGTAATTACCTTAACAAGCCCCAGCTCTTTTTATTCTCAGAAGCAATACTCCCTGATATACAGCTGCCTACCCCCTTCGTAAGTGCAGGTCCTAAATGAGCTTTTTTCTCTGTTCCCTCACCACAAACCAGATACTTTTGGGGAGTTACCAGTACAGTAACCATACCAGGAAGTACTTAATTTATTAAGCTACTGCTTTTCTTAATCTCAGTGGAGATATTTACTGATAAACAGCTACGTACGCAGCATGTTCATGTCGTTCCTAAATGAGCTTTTATCTCTCTCCCCTCATCACAAATCAGATTCTTCTGAGGATTTCCCAGTACATTATCCTTTCCCCTGTGTAATTACCTTAACAAGCTCCAGCTGTTTTTATTCTCAAAAGGTTTACTCCCTGATATACAACTGCCTACCCCCTTCGTAAGTGCAGGTCCTAAATGAGCTTTTTTCTCTGTTCTCTCACCACAATCCAGATTCTTTTGGGGAGTTACCAGTACAGTAACCATACCAGGAAGTACTTAATTTATTAAGCTACTGCTTTTTTAAATCTCAGTGGAGATATTTACTGATAAACAGCTACGTACGCAGCATGTTCATGTCGTTCCTAAATGAGCTTTTATCTCTCTCCGGTCACCACAAATCAGATTCTTCTGAGGAGTTCCCAGTAAATTATCCTTTCCCCTGTGTAATTAGCTTAACAAGCTCCAGCTGTTTTTATTCTCAGAAGGTTTACTCCCTGATATACAGCTGCCTACCCCCTTCGTAAGTGCAGGTCCTAAATGAGCTTTTTTCTCTGTTCCCCCACAAATATCCGGATTCTTTGGGGAGTTACCAGTACAGTAACCATACCAGGAAGTAATTAATTTATTAAGCTACTGCTTTTCTTAATCTCAGTATAGATATTTACTGATAAACAGCTACCTATGCAGCATGTTCATATCGTTCCTAAATGAGCTTTTTTCTCTGTTCCCTCACCACAATCCAGATTCTTTTGGGGAGTTACCAGTACAATATCCATACCAGGAAGTACTTAATTTATTAAGCTACTGCTTTTCTTAATCTCAGTGGAGATATTTACTGATAAACTGCTACGTATGCAGCATGTTCATGTCGTTCCTAAATGAGCTTTTATCTCTCTCCCCTCACCACTAATCAGATTCTTCTGAGGATTTCCCAGTACATTATCCTTTCCCCTGTGTAATTACCTTAACAAGCTCCAGCTGTTTTTATTCTCAGAAGGTTTACTCCCTGATATACAGCTGCCTACCCCCTTCGTAAGTGCAGGTCCTAAATGAGCTTTTTTCTCTGTTCCCTCACCACAATCCAGATTCTTCTGGGGAGTTACCAGTACAGTAACCATACCAGGAAGTACTTAATTTATTAAGCTACTGCTTTTCTTAATCTCAGTGGAGATATTTACTGATACACAGCTACCTACGCAGCATGTTCATGTCGTTCCTAAATGAGCTTTTATCGCTCTCCCCCTCACCTAAATCAGATTCTTCTGAGGAGTTCCCAGTACATTATCCTTTCCCCTGTGTAATTACCTTAACAAGCCCAGCTGTTTTTATTCTCAGAAGGTTTACTTCCTGATATACAGCTGCCTACCACCTTCGTAAGTGCAGGTCTTAAATGAGCTTTTTTCTCTGTTCCCTCACCACAATAAAGTTTCTTTTGGGGAGTTACCAGTACAGTAACCATACCAGGAAGTACTTAATTTATTAAGCTACTGCTTTTCTTAATCTCAGTGGAGATATTTACTGATAAACAGCTACGTACGCAGCATGTTCATGTCGTTCCTAAATGAGCATTTCTCTCTCTCCCCTCACCACAAATCAGATTCTTCTGAGGAGTTCCCAGTACATTATCATTTCCCCTGTGTAATTAAGTTAACAAGCTCCAGCTGTTTTTATTCTCAGAAGGTTTACTCCCTGATATACAGCTGCCTACCCCCTTCGTAAGTGCAGGTCCTAAATGAGCTTTTTTCTCTGTTCCCTCACCACAATCCAGATTCTTTTGGGGAGTTACCAGTACAGTAACCATACCAGGAAGTACTTAATTTATTAAGCTACTGCTTTTCTTAATCTCAGTGGAGATATTTACTGATAAACAGCTACCTACGCAGCATGTTCATGTCGTTCCTAAATGAGCTTTTTTCTCTGTTCCCTCACCACAATCCAGATTCTTTTGGGGGAGTTACCAGTACAGTACCCATACCAGGAAGTACTTAATTTATTAAGCTGCTGCTTTTCTTAATCTCAGTGGAGATATTTACGGATAAACAGCTACGTATGCAGCATGTTCATGTCGTTCCTAAATGAGCTTTTATCTCTCTCCCCTCACCACAAATAAGATTCTTCTGAGGAGTTCCCAGTACATTATCCTTTCCCCTGTGTAATTACCTTAACAAGCCCCAGCTGTTTTTATTCTCAGAAGCGATACTCCCTGATATACAGCTGCCTACCCCCTTCGTAAGTGCAGGTCCTAAATGAGCTTTTTTCTCTGTTCCCTCACCACAATCCAGATTCTTTTGGGGAGTTACCAGTACAGTAACCATACCAGGAAGTACTTAATTTATTAAGCTACTGCTTTTCTTAATCTCAGTGGAGATATTTACTGATAAACAGCTACCTACGCAGCATGTTCATGTCGTTCTTAAATGAGCTTTTATCTCTCTCCCCTCATCACAAATCAGATTCTTCTGAGGATTTCCCAGTACATTATCCTTTCCCCTGTGTAATTACCTTAACAAGCTCCAGCTGTTTTTATTCTCAGGAGGTTTACTCCCTGATATACAACTGCCTACCCCCTTCGTAAGTGCAGGTCCTAAATGAGCTTTTTTCTCTGTTCCCTCACCAAAATCCAGATTCTTTTGGGGAGTTACCTGTACAGTAACCATACCAGGAAGTACTTAATTTATTAAGCTACTGCTTTTCTTAATCTCAGTGGAGATATTTACTGATAAACAGGTACCTACGCAGCATGTTCATGTCGTTCCTAAATGAGCTTTTATCTCTATCCCGTCAACACAAATCAGATTCTTCTGAGGAGTTCCCAGTACATTATCCTTTCCCCTGTGTAATTACCTTAACAAGCTCCAGCTGTGTTTATTCTCAGAAGGTTACTCCCTGATATACAGCTGCCTACCCCCTTCGTAAGTGCAGGTCCTAAATGAGCTTTTTTCTCTGTTCCCTCACCACAATCCAAATTCTTTTGGGGAGTTACCAGTACAGTAAAAAAAACCAAGAAGTACTTAATATATTACGCTACTGCTTTTCTTAATCTCAGTGGAGATATTTACTGATACACAGCTACGTACGCAGCATGTTCCTGTCGTTCCTAAATGAGCTTTTATCTCTCTCCCCTCATCACAAATCAGATTCTTCTGAGGATTTCCCAGTACATTATCCTTTCCCCTGTGTAATTACCTTAACAAGCTCCAGCTGTTTTAATTCTCATTAAGGTTTACTCCCTGATATACAGCTGCCTACACCATTCGTAAGTGCAGGTCGTAAATGAGCTTTTTTCTCTGTTCCCTCACAAAAATCCGGATTCTTTGGGGAGTTACCAGTACAGTAACCATTCCAGGAAGTACTTAATTTATTAAGCTACTGCTTTTCTTAATCTCAGTGGAGATATTTACTGATAAACAGCTACCTATGCAGCATATTCATGTCGTTCCTAAATGAGCTTTTTTCTCTGTTCCCTCACCACAATCCAGATTCTTTTGGGAGTTACCTGTATAGTTACCATACCAGGAAGTACTTAATTTATTAAGCTACTGCTTTTCTTAATCTCAGTGGAGATATTTACTGACAAACAGCTAACTACGCAGCATGTTCATGTAGTTCCTAAATGAGCTTTTGTCTCTCTCCCCTCACCACTAATCAGATTCTTCTGAGGAGTTCCCAGTACATTATCCTTTCCCCTGTGTAATTACCTTAACAAGCTCCAGCTGTTTTTATTCTCAGAAGGTTTACTACCTGATATACAGCTGCCTACCCCCTTCATAAGTGCAGGTCCTAAATTAGCTTTTTTCTCTGTTCCCTCACCACAATCCAGATTCTTTTGGGGAGTTACCAGTACAGTAACCATACCAGGAAGTACTTAATTTATTAAGCTACTGCTTTTCTTAATCTCAGTGGAGATATTTACTGATAAACAGCTAAGTATGCAGCATGTTCATGTCGTTCCTAAATGAGCTTTTATCTCTCTCCGGTCACCACAAATCAGATTCTTCTGAGGAGTTCCCAGTACATTATCCTTTCCCCTGTGTAATTAGCTTAACAAGCTCCAGCTGTTTTTATTCTCAGAAGGTTTACTCCCTGATATACAGCTGCCTACCCCCTTCGTAAGTGCAGGTCCTAAATGAGCTTTTTTCTCTGTTCCCTCACAAAAATCCGGATTCTTTGAGGAGTTACCAGTACAGTAACCATACCAGGAAGTACGTAATTTATTAAGCTACTGCTTTTCTTAATCTCAGTATAGATATTTACTGATAAACAACTACCTATGCAGCATGTTCATATCGTTCCTAAATGAGCTTTTTTCTCTGTTCCCTCACCACAATCCAGATTCTTTTGGGGAGTTACAAGTACAATATCCATACCAGGAAGTACTTAATTTATTAAGCTACTGCTTTTCTTAATCTCAGTGGAGATATTTACTGATAAACAGCTACGTATGCAGCATGTTCATGTCGTTCTTAATGAGCTTTTATCTCTCTCCCCTCACCACTAATCAGATTCTTCTGAGGAGTTCCCAGTACATTATCCTTTCCCCTGTGTAATTACCTTAACAAGCTCCAGCTGTTTTTATTCTCAGAAGGTTTACTCCCTGATATACAGCTGCCTACCCCCTTCGTAAGTGCAGGTCCTAAATGAGCTTTTTTCTCTGTTCCCTCACCACAATCCAGATTCTTTTGGGGAGTTACCAGTACAGTCACCACACCAGGAAGTACTTATCTTATTAAGCTACTGCTTTTCTTAATCTCAGTGGAGATATTTACTGATAAACAGCTACCTACGCAGCATGTTCATGTCGTGCCTAAATGAGCTTTTAGCTCTCTCCCCTCACCACAAATCAGATTCTTCTGAGGAGTTTCCAGTGCATTATCCTTTCCCCTGTGTAATTACCTTAACAAGCTCCGGCTGTTTTTATTCTCAGAAGGTTTACTCCCTGATATACAGCTGCCTACCCCTTCGTAAGTGCATGTCCTAAATGAGCTTTTTTCTCTGTTCCCTCACCACAATCCAGATTCTTTTGGGGAGTTACCAGTACAGTAACCATACCAGGAAGTACTTAATTTATTAAGCTACTGCTTTTCTTAATCTCAGTGGAGATATTTACTGATAAACAGCTAAGTATGCAGCATGTTCATGTCGTTCCTAAATGAGCTTTTATCTCTCTCCGGTCACCACAAATCAGATTCTTCTGAGGAGTTCCCAGTACATTATCCTTTCCCCTGTGTAATTAGCTTAACAAGCTCCAGCTGTTTTTATTCTCAGAATGTTTACTCCCTGATATACAGCTGCCTACCCCCTTCGTAAGTGCAGGTCCTAAATGAGCTTTTTTCTCTGTTCCCTCACAAAAATCCGGATTCTTTGAGGAGTTACCAGTACAGTAACCATACCAGGAAGTACGTAATTTATTAAGCTACTGCTTTTCTTAATCTCAGTATAGATATTTACTGATAAACAGCTACCTATGCAGCATTTTCATATCGTTCCTAAATGAGCTATTTTCTCTGTTCCCTCACCACAATCCAGATTCTTTTGGGGAGTTACAAGTACAATATCCATACCAGGAAGTACTTAATTTATTAAGCTACTGCTTTTCTTAATCTCAGTGGAGATATTTACTGATAAACAGCTACGTATGCAGCATGTTCATGTCGTTCTTAATGAGCTTTTATCTCTCTCCCCTCACCACTAATCAGATTCTTCTGAGGAGTTCCCAGTACATTATCCTTTCCTCTGTGTAATTACCTTAACAAGCTTCAGCTGTTTTTATTCTCAGAAGTGATACTCCCTGATATACAGCTGCCTACCCCCTTCGTAAGTGCAGGTCCTAAATGAGCTTTTTTCTCTGTTCCCTCACCACAATCCAGATTCTTTTGGGGAGTTACCAGTACAGTAACCATACCAGGAAGTACTTAATTTATTAAGCGACTGCTTTTTTTAATCTCAGTGGAGATATTTACTGATACACAGCTACCTACGCAGCATGTTCATGTCGTTCCTAAATGAGCTTTTATCTCTCTCCCCTCATCACAAATCAGATTCTTCTGAGGAGTTCCCAGTACATTATCCTTTCCCGTGTGTAATTACCTTAACAAGCTTTAGCTGTTTTTATACTCAGAAGCGATACTCCCTGATATACAGCAGCCTACCCACTTCGTAAGTGCAGGTCCTAAATGAGCTTTTTTCTCTGTTCCCTCACTACAATCCAGATTATTTTGGGGAGTTACCAGTACAGTAACCATACCAGGAAATACTTAATTTATTAAGCTACTGCTTTTCTTAATCTCAGTGGAGATATTTACTGATAAACAGCTACCTACGCAGCATGTTCATGTCGTTCATAAATGAGCTTTTATCTCTCTCCCCTCATCACAAATCAGATTTTTCTGAGGATTTCCCAGTACATTATCCTTTCCCCTGTGTAATTACCTTAACAATCTCCAGCTGTTTTTATTCTCAGAAGGTTTACTCCCTGATATACACCTGCCTACCCCCTTCGTAAGTGCAGGTCCTAAATGAGCTTTTTTCTCTGTTCCCTCACCACAATCCAGATTCTTTTGGGGAGTTACCAGGACAGTAACCGTACCAGGAAGTACTTAATTTATTAAGCTACTGCTTTTCTTAATCTCAGTGGAGATATTTACTGATAAACAGCTACCTACGCAGCATGTTTATGTCGTTCCTAAATGAGCTTTTATCTCTCTCCCCTCACCACAAATCAGATTCTTCTGAGGAGTTCCCAGTACATTATCCTTTCCCCTGTGTAATTACCTTAACAAGCTCCAGCTGTTTGTATTCTCAGAAGGTTTACTCCCTGATATACAGCTGCCTACCCCCTTCGTAAGTGCAGGTCCTAAATGAGCTTTATTCTCTGTTTCCTGACCACAATCCAGATTCTTTTGGGGAGTTACCAGTACAGTAACCATACCAAGAAGTACTTAATTTATTAAGCTACTGCTTTTCTTAATCTCAGTGGAGATATTTACTGATAAACAGCTACCTACGCAGAATGTTCATGTGGTTCCTAAATGAGCTTTTATCTCTCTCCACTCACCACAAATCAGATTCTTCTGAGGAGTTCCCAGTACATTATCCTTTCCCCTGTGTAATTACCTTAACAAGCTCCAGCTGTTTTTATTCTCAGAAGGTTTACTCCCTGATATACAGCTGCCTACCCCCTTCGTAAGTGCAGGTCCTAAATGAGCTTTTTCCTCTGTTCCCTCACCACAATCCAGATTCTTTTGGGGAGTTACCAGTACAGTAACCATACCAGGAAGTACTGAATTTATTAAGCTACTGCTTTTCTTATTCTCAGTGGAGATATTTACTGATAAACAGCTAATTACGCAGCATGTTCATGTCGTTCCTAAATGAGCTTTTGGCTCTCTCCCCTCACCACAAATCAGATTCTTCTGAGGAGTTCCCAGTACATTATCCTTTCCCCTGTGTAATTACCTTAACAAGCTCCAGCTGTTTTTATTCTCAGTAGGTTTACTCCCTGATATACAGCTGCCTACCCCCTTCGTAAGTGCAGGTCCTAAATGAGCTTTTTTCTCTGTTCCCTCACCACAATCCAGATTCCTCTGGGGAGTTACCAGTACAGTAACCATACCAGGAAGTACTTAATTTATTAAGCGACTGCTTTTTTTAATCTCAGTGGAGATATTTACTGATACACAGCTACCTACGCAGCATGTTCATGTCGTTCCTAAATGAGTTTTTATCTCTCTCCCCTCACCTAAATCACATTCTTCTGAGGAGTTCCCAGTACATTATCCTTTCCCGTGTGTAATTACCTTAACAAGCTTTAGCTGTTTTTATTCTCAGAAGCGATACTCCCTGATATACAGCAGCCTACCCCCTTCGTAAGTGCAGGTCCTAAATGAGCTTTTTTCTCTGTTCCCTCACTACAATCCAGATTATTTTGGGGAGTTACCAGTACAGTAACCATACCAGGAAATACTTAATTTATTAAGCTACTGCTTTTCTTAATCTCAGTGGAGATATTTACTGATAAACAGCTAGCTACGCAGCATGTTCATGTCGTTCCTAAATGAGCTTTTATCTCTCTCCCCTCACCACAAATCAGATTCTTCTGAGGAGTTCCCAGTACATTATCCTTTCCCCTGTGTAATTACCTTAACAAGCTCCAGCTGTTTGTATTCTCAGAAGGTTTACTCCCTGATATACAGCTGCCTACCCCCTTCGTAAGTGCAGGTCCTAAATGAGCTTTATTCTCTGTTCCCTGACCACAATCCAGATTCTTTTGGGGAGTTACCAGTACAGTAACCATACCAAGAAGTACTTAATTTATTAAGCTACTGCTTTTCTTAATCTCAGTGGAGATATTTACTGATAAACAGCTACCTACGCAGCATGTTCATGTCGTTCTTAAATGAGCTTTTATCTCTCTCCCCTCATCACAAATCAGATTCTTCTGAGGATTTCCCAGTACATTATCCTTTCCCCTGTGTAATTACCTTAACAAGCTCCAGCTGTTTTTATTCTTAGAAGCGATACTCCCTGATATACAGCTGCCTACCCCCTTCGTAAGTGCAGGTCCTAAATGAGCTTTTTTCTCTGTTCCCTCACCACAATCCAGATTCTTTTGGGTAGTTACCAGTACAGTAACCATACCAGGAAGTACTTAATTTATTAAGCTACTGCTTTTCTTAATCTCAGTGGAGATTTTTACTGATAAACAGCTACCTACGCAGCATGTTCATTTCGTTCCTAAATGAGCTTTTATCTCTCTCCCCTCACCACAAATCAGATTCTTCTGAGGAGTTCCCAGTACATTATCGTTACCCCTGTGTAATTACCTTAACAAGCTCCAGATGTTTTTATTCTCAGAAGGTTTATTCCCTGCTATACAGCTGCCTACCCGCTTCGTAAGTGCAGGTCCTAAATGAGCTTTTTTCTCTATTCCCTCACCACAATCCAATTTCTTTTGGGAATTAACAGTACAGTAACCATACCAGGAAGTACTTAATTCATTAAGCTACTGCTTTTCTTAATCTCAGTGGAGATATTTACTGATAAACAGCTACCTACGCAGCATGTTCATGTCGTTCTTAAATGAGGTTTTATCTCTCTGCCCTCACCACAAATCAGATTATTCTGAGGAATTCCCAGTACATTATCGTTTCCACTGTGTTATTACCTTAACAAGCTCCAGCTGTTTTTATTCTCAGAAGGTTTACTCCCTGATATACAGATGCCTACCCCCTTCGTAAGTGCAGGTCCTAAATGAGCTTTTTTCTCTGTTCCCTCACCACAATCCAGATTCTTTTGGGGAGTTACCAGTACAGTAACCACACCAGGAAGTACTTAATTTATTAAGCTACTGCTTTTCTTAATGTCAGTGGAGATATTTACTGATAAACAGCTACCTACGCAGCATGTTCATGTCGTGCCTAAATGAGCTTTTATCTCTCTCCCCTCACCACAAATCAGATTCTTCTGAGGAGTTTCCCGTACATTATCCTTTCCCCTGTGTAATTACCTTAACAAGCTCCAGCTGTTTTTATTCTCAGAAGGTTTACTCCCTGATATACAGCTGCCTACCCCCTTCGTAAGTGCAGGTCTTAAATGAGCTTTTTTCTCTGTTCCCTCACCACAATCCAGATTCTTTTGGGGAGTTACCAGTACAGTAACCATACCAGGAAGTACTTAATTTATTAAGCTACTGCTTTTCTTAATCTCAGTGGAGATATTTACTGATAAACAGCTACCTACGCAGCATGTTCATGTCGTTCCTAAATGAGCTTTTTTGTCTGTTCCCTCACCACAATCCAGATTCTTTTGGGGAGTTACCAGTACAGTAACCATACCAGGAAGTACTTAATTTATTAAGCTACTGCTTTTCTTAATCTCAGTGGAGATATTTACTGATAAACAGCTACGTATGCAGCATGTTCATGTCGTTCCTAAATGAGCTTTTATCTCTCTCCCCTCACCACAAATCAGATTCTTCTGAGGAGTTCCCAGTACATTATCCTTTCCCCTGTGTAATTACCTTAACAAGCTCCAGCTGTTTTTATTCTCAGAAGGTTTACTCCCTGATATACAGCTGCCTACCCCCTTCGTAAGTGCAGGTCCTAAATGAGCTTTTTTCTCTGTTCCCTCACCACAATCCAGATTCTTTTGGGGAGTTACCAGTACAGTAACCATACCAGGAAGTAATTAATTTATTAAGCTACTGCTTTTCTTAATCTCAGTGGAGATATTTACTGATAAACAGCTACCTAAGCAGCATGTTCATGTCGTACCTAAATGAGCTTTTTTCCGTGTTCCCTCACCACAATCCAGATTCTTTTGGGGAGTTACCAGAACAGTAACCATACCAGGAAGTACTTAATTTATTAAGATACTGCTTTTCTTAATCTCAGTGGAGATATTTACTGATAAACAGCTACGTATGCAGCATGTTCATGTCGTTCCTGAATGAGCTTTTATCTCTCTCCCCTCACCACAAATCAGATTCTTCTGAGGAGTTCCCAGTACATTATCCTTTCCCCTGTGTAATTACCTTAACAAGCTCCAGCTGTTTTTATTCTCAGAAGCGATACTCCCTGATATACAGCTGCCTACCCCCTTCGTAATTGCAGGACATAAATGAGCTTTTTTCTCTGTTCCCTCACCACAATCCAGATTCTTTTGGGGAGTTACCAGTACAGTATCCATAGCAGGAAGTACTTAATTTATTAAGCTACTGCTTTTCTTAATCTCAGTGGAGATATTTACTGATAAACAGCGACCTACGCAGCATGTTCATGTCGTTCCTAAATGAGCATTTACCTCTCTCCCCTCACCACAAATCAGATTCTTCGGAGGAGTTCCCAGTACATTATCCTTTCCCCTGTGTAATTACCTTAACAAGCTCCAGCTGTTTTTATTCTTAGAAGCGGTACTCCCTGATATACAGCTGACTACCCCCTTCGTAAGTGCAGGACATAAATGAGCTTTTTTCTCTGTTCCCTCACCACAATCCAGATTCTTTTGGGGAGTTACCAGTACAGTATCCATAGCAGGAAGTACTTAATTTATTAAGCTACTGCTTTTCTTAATCTCAGTGGAGATATTTACTGATAAACAGCGACCTACGCAGCATGTTCATGTCGTTCCTAAATGAGCATTTATCTCTCTCCCCTCACCACAAATCAGATTCTTCGGAGGAGTTCCCAGTACATTATCCTTTCCCCTGTGTAATTACCTTAACAAGCTCCAGCTGTTTTTATTCTTAGAAGCGGTACTCCCTGATATACAGCTGACTACCCCCTTCGTAAGTGCAGGTCCTAAATGAGCTTTTTTCTCTGTTCCCTCACCACAATCCAGATTCTTTTGGGGAGTTACCAGTATAGTCACCACACCAGGAAGTACTTATCTTATTAAGCTACTGCTTTTCTTAATCTCAGTGGAGATATTTACTGATAAACAGCTACCTACGCAGCATGTTCATGTCGTGCCTAAATGAGCTTTTAGCTCTCTCCCCTCACCACAAATCAGATTCTTCTGAGGAGTTTCCAGTGCATTATCCTTTCCCCTGTGTAATTACCTTAACAAGCTCCGGCTGTTTTTATTCTCAGAAGGTTTACTCCCTGATATACAGCTGCCTACCCCTTCGTAAGTGCATGTCCTAAATGAGCTTTTTTCTCTGTTCCCTCACCACAATCCAGATTCTTTTGGGGAGTTACCAGTACAGTAACCATACCAGGAAGTACTTAATTTATTAAGCTACTGCTTTTCTTAATCTCAGTGGAGATATTTACTGATAAACAGCTACCTACGCAGCATGTTCATGTCGTTCCTAAATGAGCTTTTTTGTCTGTTCCCTCACCACAATCCAGATTCTTTTGGGGAGTTACCAGTACAGTAACCATACCAGGAAGTACTTAATTTATTAAGCTACTGCTTTTCTTAATCTCAGTGGAGATATTTACTGATAAACAGCTACCTACGCAGCATGTTCATGTCGTGCCTAAATGAGCTTTTATCTCTCTCCCCTCACCACAAATCAGATTCTTCTGAGGAGTTCCCAGTACATTATCCTTTCCCCTGTGTAATTACCTTAACAAGCTCCAGCTGTTTTTATTCTCAGAAGGTTTACTCCCTGATATACAGCTGCCTACCCCCTTCGTTCATGCGGTACTAAATGAGCTTTTTTCTCTGTTCCCTCACCACAATCCAGATTCTTTGGGGAGTTACCAGTACAGTAACCATACCAGGAAGTACTTAATTTATTAAGCTACTGCTTTTCTTAATCTCAGTGGAGATATTTACTGATAAACAGCTACCTACGCAGCATGTTCATGTCGTTCCTAAATGAGCATTTATTCTCTGTTCCCTCACCACAATCCAGATTTTTTTGGGAGTTCCCAGTAGAGTAACCTACCAGGAAGTACTTAATTTATTAAGCTACTGCATTTCTTAATCTCAGTGAGATATTTACTGATAAACAGCTACCTACGCAGCATGTTCATTTCGTTCCTATATGAGCTTTTATCTCTCTCCCCTCATCACAAATCAGATTCTTCTGAGGAGTTCCCAGTACATTATCGTTTCCCCTGTGTAATTACCTTAACAAGCTCCAGATGTTTTTATTCTCAGAAGGTTTATTCCCTGCTATACAGCTGCCTACCCGCTTCGTAAGTGCAGGTCCTAAATGAGCTTTTTTCTCTATTCCCTCACCACAATCCAGTTTCTTTTGGGGAATTACCAGTACAGTAACCATACCAGGAAGTACTTAATTCATTAAGCTACTGCTTTTCTTAATCTCAGTGGAGATATTTACTGATAAACAGCTACCTACGCAGCATGTTCATGTCGTTCTTAAATGAGGTTTTATCTCTCTGCCCTCACCAAAAATCAGATTATTCTGAGGAGTTCCCAGTACATTATCGTTTCCACTGTGTTATTACCTTAACAAGCTCCAGCTGTTTTTATTCTCAGAAGGTTTACTCCCTGATATACAGATGCCTACCCCTTCGTAAGTGCAGGTCCTAAATGAGCTTTTTTCTCTGTTCCCTCACCACAATCCAGATTCTTTTAGGAGTTACCACTACAGTAACCACACCAGGAAGTACTTAATTTATTAAGCTACTGCTTTTTCTTAATCTCAGTGGGGATATTTACTGATAAACAGCTACGTATGCAGCATGTTCATGTCGTTCCTAAATGAGCTTTTATCTCTCTCCCCTCACCACAAATCAGATTCTTCTGAGGAATTCCCAGTACATTATCCTTTCCCCTGTGTAATTACCTTAACATGCTACAGCTGTTTTTATTCTCAGAAGGTTTACTCCCTGATATACAGCTACCTACCCCCTTCGTAAGTGCAGGTCCTAAATGAGCTTTTTTCTCTGTTCCCTCATCACAATCCAGATTCTTTTGGGGAGTTACCAGTACAGTAACCACACCAGGAAGTACTTAATTTATTAAGCTACTGCTTTTCTTAATCTCAGTGGAGATATTTACTGATAAACAGCTACCTACGCAGCATGTTCATGTCGTGCCTAAATGAGGTTTTATCTCTCTCCCCTCACCACAAATCAGATTCTTCTGAGGAGTTTCCAGTACATTATCCTTTGCCCTGTGTAATTACCTTAACAAGCTCCAGCTGTTTTTTATTCTCAGAAGGTTTACTCCCTGATATACAGCTGCCTACCCCCCTTCGTAAGTGCAGTCCTAAATGAGCTTTTTTCTCTGTTCCCTCACCACAATCCAGATTCTTTTGGGGAGTTACCAGTACAGTAACCATACCAGGAAGTACTTAATATATTAAGCTACTGCTTTTCTTAATCTCAGTGGAGATATTTACTGATAAACAGCTACCTACGCAGCATGTTCATGTCGTTCCTAAATGAGCTTTTTTGTCTGTTCCCTCACCACAATCCAGATTCTTTTGGGGAGTTACCAGTACAGTAACCATACCAGGAAGTACTTAATTTATTAAGCTACTGCTTTCTTAATCTCAGTGGAGATATTTACTGATAAACAGCTACCTACGCAGCATGTTCATGTCGTGCCTAAATGAGCTTTTATCTCTCTCCCCTCACCACAAATCAGATTCTTCTGAGGAGTTCCCAGTACATTATCCTTTCCCCTGTGTAATTACTTTAACAAGCTCCAGCTGTTTTTATTCTCAGAAGGTTTACTCCCTGATATACAGCTGCCTACCCCCTTCGTAAGTGCAGGTCCTAAATGAGCTTTTTCTCTGTTCCCTCACCACAATCCAGATTCTTTTGGGGAGTTACCAGTACAGTAACCACACCAGGAAGTACTTAATTATTAAGCTACTGCTTTTCTTAATCTCAGTTGAGATATTACTGATAAACAGCTACCTACGCAGCATGTTCATGTCGTGCCTAAATGAGCTTTTATCTCTCTCCCCTCACCACAAATCAGATTCTTCTGAGGAGTTCCCAGTACATTATCCTTTCCCCTGTGTAATTACCTTAACAAGCTCCAGCTGTTTTTATTCTCAGAGGCGATACTCCCTGATATACAGCTGCCTACCCCCTTCGTAATTGCAGGACCTAAATGAGCTTTTTTCTCTGTTCCCTCACCAAAATCCAGATTCTTTGGGGAGTTACCAGTACAGTATCCATACCAGGAAGTACTTAATTTATTAAGCTACTGCTTTTCTTAATCTCAGTGGAGATATTTAATGATAAACAGCGACCTACGCAGCATGTTCATGTCGTTCCTAAATGAGCATTTATCTCTCTCCCCTCATCACAAATCAGATTCTTCTGAGGAGTTCCCAGTACATTATCCTTTCCCTGTGTAATTACCTTAACAAGCTCCAGCTGTTTTTATTCTTAGAAGCGATACTCACTGATATACAGCTGCCTAACCCCTTCGTAAGTGCAGGTCCTAAATGAGCTTTTTTCTCTGTTCCCTCACCACAATCCAGATTTTTTTGGGGAGTTCCCAGTAGAGTAACCATACCAGGAAGTACTTAATTTATTAAGCTACTGCATTTCTTAATCTCAGTGGAGATATTTACTGATAAACAGCTACCTACGCAGATGTTCATTTCGTTCCTATATGAGCTTTTATCTCTCTCCCCCTCATCACAAATCAGATTCTTCTGAGGAGTTCCAGTACATTATCGTTTCCCCTGTGTAATTACCTTAACAAGCTCCAGATGTTTTTTATTCTCAGAAGGTTTATTCCCTGCTATACAGCTGCCTACCCGCTTCGTAAGTGCAGGTCCTAAATGAGCTTTTTTCTCTATTCCCTCACCACAATCCAGTTTCTTTTGGGGAATTACCAGTACAGTAACCATACCAGGAAGTACTTAATTCATTAAGCTACTGCTTTTCTTAATCTCAGTGGAGATATTT
Organism: Perognathus longimembris pacificus; assembly: GCF_023159225.1. Taxonomy (NCBI): domain Eukaryota; kingdom Metazoa; phylum Chordata; class Mammalia; order Rodentia; family Heteromyidae; genus Perognathus; species Perognathus longimembris. Next base: position 1,315 of record NW_025956697.1, on the reverse strand, counting down.
ACTGATAAACAGCTACCTACGCAGCATGTTCATGTCGTTCTTAATGAGGTTTTATCTCTCTGCCCTCACCAAAAATCAGATTATTCTGAGGAGTTCCCAGTACATTATCGTTTCCACTGTGTTATTACCTTAACAAGCTCCAGCTGTTTTTATTCTCAGAAGGTTTACTCCCTGATATACAGATGCCTACCCCCCTTCGTAAGTGCAGGTCCTAAATGAGCTTTTTTCTCTGTTCCCTCACCACAATCCAGATTCTTTTAGGGAGTTACCACTACAGTAACCACACCAGGAAGTACTTAATTTATTAAGCTACTGCTTTTCTTAATCTCAGTGGGGATATTTACTGATAAACCAGCTACCTACGCAGCATGTTCATGTCTTTCCTAAATGAGCTTTTATCTCTCTCCCCTCACCACAAATCAGATTCTTCTCAGGAGTTTCCAAGTACATTATCCTTTCCCTGTGTAATTACCTTAAGAAGCTCCAGCTGTTATTATTGTCAGAAGGTTTACTCCTTGATATACAGCTGCCTACCCCTTCGTATGTGCAGGTCCTAAATGAGCTTTTTTCTCTGTTCCCTCACCACAATCCAGATTCTTTTGGGGAGTTACCATTACAGTAACCACACCAGGAAGTACTTAATTTATTAAGCTACTGCTTTTCTTAATCTCAGTGGAGATATTTACTGATAAACAGCTACCTACGCAGCATGTTCATGTCGTGCCTAAATGAGCTTTTATCTCTCTCCCCTCACCACAAATCAGATTCTTCTGAGGAGTTCCCAGTACATTATCCTTTCCCCTGTGTAATTACCTTAACAAGCTCCAGCTGTTTTTATTCTCAGAAGGTTTACTCCCTGATATACAGCTGCCTACCCCCTTCGTAAGTGTAGGTCCTAAATGAGCTTTTTTCTCTGTTCCCTCACCACAATCCAGATTCTTTTGGGGAGTTACCAGTACAGTAACCACACCAGGAAGTACTTAATTTATTAAGCTACTGCTTTTCTTAATCTCAGTGGAGATATTTACTGATAAACAGCTACCTACGCAGCATGTTCATGTCGTGCCTAAATGAGCTTTATCTCTCTCCCCTCACCACAAATCAGATTTTTCTGAGTTCCCAGTACATTATCCTTTCCCCTGTGTAATTACCTTAACAAGCTCCAGCTGTTTTTATTCTCAGAAGGTTTACTCCCTGATATACAGCTGCCTACCCCCTTCGTAAGTGCAGGTCCTAAATGAGCTTTTTTCTCTGTTCCCTCACCACAATACAGATTCTTTTGGGGAGTTACCAGTACAGTAACCATACCAGGAAG
>NW_025956696.1:0-55973 GCF_023159225.1 Perognathus longimembris pacificus | reverse complement strand
AAAAACAGCTGGAGCTTGTTAAGGTAATTACACAGGGAAAGGATAATGTACTGGGAACTCCTCAGAAGAATCTGATTTGTGGTGAGGGGAGAGAGATAAAAGCTCATTTAGGAACGACATGAACATGCTGCGTAGGTATCTGTTTATCAGTAAATATCTCCACTGAGATTAAGAAAAGCAGTAGCTTAATAAATTAAGTACTTCCTGGTATGGTTACTGTACTGGTAACTCCCCAAAAGAATCTGGATTGTGGTGAGGGAACAGAGAAAAAAGTTCATTTAGGACCTACACTTACGACGGGGATAGGCAGCTGTATATCAGGGAGTAAACCTTCTGAGAATAAAAACAGCTGGAGCTTGTTCAGGTAATTACACAGCGGAAAGGATAATGTACTGGGAACTCCTCAGAAGAATCTGATTTGTGGTGAGGGGAGAGAGATAAAAGCTCATTTAGGAACGACATGAACATGCTGGGTAGGTAGCTGTTTATCAGTAAATATCTCCACTGAGATTAAGAAAAGCAGTAGCTTAATAAATTAAGTACTTCCTGGTATGGTTACTGTACTGGTAACTCCCCAAAAGAATCTGGATTGTCGTGAGGGAACAGAGAAAAAAGCTCATTTAGGACCTGCACTTACGAAGGGGGTAGGCAGCTGTATATCAGGGAGTAAACCTTCTGAGAATAAAAACAGCTGGAGCTTGTTAACGTAATTACACAGGGGAAAGGATAATGTACTGGGAACTCCTCAGAAGAATCTGATTTGTGGTGAGGGGAGAGAGATAAAAGCTCATTTAGGAATGACATGAACATGTTGCGTAGGTAGCTGTTTATCAGTATATATCTCCAATGAGATTAAGAAAAGCAGTAGCTTAATAAATTAAGTACTTCCTGGTATGGTTACTGTACTGGTAACTCCCCAAAAGAATCTGCATTGTGGTGAGGGAACAGAGAAAAAAGCTCATTTAGGACCTGCACTTACGAAGGGGTAGGCAGCTGTATATCAGGGAGTAAACCTTCTGAGAATAAAAACACCTGGAGCTTGTTAAGGTAATTACACAGGGGAAAGGATAATGTACTGGGAACTCCTCAGAAGAATCTGATTTGTGGTGAGGGGAGAGAGATAAAAGCTCATTTAGGAACGACATGAACATGCTGCTTAGGTAGCTGTTTATCAGTAAATATCTCCACTGAGATTAAGAAAAGCAGTAGCTTAATAAATTAAGTACTTCCTGGTATGGTTACTGTACTGGTAACTCCCCAAAAGAATCTGGATTGTGGTGAGGGAACAGAGAAAAAAGCTCATTTAGGACCTACACTTACGACGGGGATAGGCAGCTGTATATCAGGGAGTAAACCTTCTGAGAATAAAAACAGCTGGAGCTTGTTCAGGTAATTACACAGCGGAAAGGATAATGTACTGGGAACTCCTCAGAAGAATCTGATTTGTGGTGAGGGGAGAGAGATAAAAGCTCATTTAGGAACGACATGAACATGCTGGGTAGGTAGCTGTTTATCAGTAATATCTCCACTGAGATTAAGAAAAGCAGTAGCTTAATAAATTAAGTACTTCCTGGTATGGTTACTGTACTGGTAACTCCCCAAAAGAATCTGGATTGTGGTGAGGGAACAGAGAAAAAAGCTCATTTAGGACCTGCACTTACGAAGGGGGTAGGCAGCTGTATATCAGGGAGTAACCTTCTGAGAATAAAAACAGCTGGAGCTTGTTAACGTAATTACACAGGGGAAAGGATAATGTACTGGGAACTCCTCAGAAGAATCTGATTTGTGGTGAGGAGAGAGAGATAAAAGCTCATTTAGGAATGACATGAACATGTTGCGTAGGTAGCTGTTTATCAGTATATATCTCCACTGAGATTAAGAAAAGCAGTAGCTTAATAAATTAAGTACTTCCTGGTATGGTTACTGTACTGGTAACTCCCCAAAAGAATCTGCATTGTGGTGAGGGAACAGAGAAAAAAGCTCATTTAGGACCTGCACTTACGAAGGGGGTAGGCAGCTGTATATCAGGGAGTAAACCTTCTGAGAATAAAAACACCTGGAGCTTGTTAAGGTAATTACACAGGGGAAAGGATAATGTACTGGGAACTCCTCAGAAGAATCTGATTTGTGGTGAGGGGAGAGAGATAAAAGCTCATTTAGAACGACATGAACATGCTGCGTAGGTAGCTGTTTATCAGTAAATATCTCCACTGAGATTAAGAAAAGCAGTAGCTTAATAAATTAAGTACTTCCTGGTATGGTTACTGTACTGGTAACTCCCCAAAAGAATCTGGATTGTGGTGAGGGAACAGAGAAAAAAGCTCATTTAGGACCTGCACTTACGAAGGGGTTAGGCAGCTTTATATCAGTGAGTAAACCTTCTGAGAATAAAAACAGCTGGAGCTTGTTAAGGTAATTACACAGGGGAAAGGATAATGTACTGGGAACTCCTCAGAAGAATCTGATTTGTGGTGAGGGGAGAGAGATAAAAGCTCATTTAGGAACGACATGAACATGCTGCGTAGGTAGCTGTTTATCAGTAAATATCTCCACTGAGATTAAGAAAAGCAGTAGCTTAATAAATTAAGTACTTCCTGGTATGGTTACTGTACTGGTAACTCCCCAAAAGAATCTGGATTGTGGTGAGGGAACAGAGAAAAAAGCTCATTTAGGACCTGCACTTACGAAGGGGGTAGGCAGCTTTATATCAGGGAGTAAACCTTCTGAGAATAAAAACAGCTGGAGCTTGTTAAGGTAATTACACAGGGGAAAGGATAATGTACTCGGAACTCCTCAGAAGAATCTGATTTCTGGTGAGGGGAGAGAGATAAAAGCTCATTTAGGAACGACATGAACATGCTGCGTAGGTAGCTGTTTATCAGTAAATATCTCCACTGAGATTAAGAAAAGCAGTAGCTTAATAAATTAAGTACTTCCTGGTATGGTTACTGTACTGGTAACTCCCCAAAAGAATCTGGATTGTGGTGAGGGAACAGAGAAAAAAGCTCATTTAGGACCTACACTTACGACGGGGATAGGCAGCTGTATATCAGGGAGTAACCTTCTGAGAATAAAAACAGCTGGAGCTTGTTCAGGTAATTACACAGCGGAAAGGATAATGTACTGGGAACTCCTCAGAAGAATCTGATTTGTGGTGAGGGGAGAGAGATAAAAGCTCATTTAGGAACGACATGAACATGCTGCGTACGTAGCTGTTTATCAGTAAATATCTCCACTGAGATTAAGAAAAGCAGTAGCTTAATAAATTAAGTACTTCCTGGTATGGTTACTCTACTGGTAACTCCCCAAAAGAAACTGGATTGTGGTGAGGGAACAGAGAAAAAAGCTCATTTAGGACCTGCATTTACGAAGGGGGTAGGCAGCTGTATATCAGGGAGTAAACCTTCTGAGAATAAAAACAGCTGGAGCTTGTTAAGGTAATTACACAGGGGAAGGGATAATGTACTGGGAACTCCTCAGAAGAATCTGATTTGTGGTGAGGGGAGAGAGATAAAAGCTCATAGAGGAACGACATGAACATGCTGCGTACGTAGCTGTTTATCAGTAAATATCTCCACTGACATTAAGAAAAGCAGTAGTTTAATAAATTAATTACTTCCTGGTTTGGTTACTGTACTGGTAACTCCCCAAAAGAATCTGGATTGTGGTGAAGGAACAGAGAAAAAAGCTCATTTAGGACCTGCACTTACGAAAGGGGTAGGCAGCTGTATATCAGGGAGTAAACCTTCTGAGAATAAAACAGCTGGAGCTTGTTAATGTAATTACACAGGGGAAAGGATAATGTACTGGGAACTCCTCAGAAGAATCTGATTTGTGGTGAGGGGAGAGAGATAAAAGCTCATTTAGGAACGACATGAACATGCTGCGTAGGTAGCTGTTTATCAGTAAATATCTCCACTGAGATTAAGAAAAGCAGTAGCTTAATAAATTAAGTACTTCCTGGTATGGTTACTGTACTGGTAACTCCCCAAAAGAATCTGGATTGTGGTTAGGGAACAGAGAAAAAAGCTCATTTAGGACCTGCACTTACGAAGGGGGTAGGCAGCTGTATATCAGGGAGTAAACCTTCTGAGAATAAAAACAGCTGGAGCTTGTTAAGGTAATTACACAGGGGAAAGGATAATGTACTGGGAACTCCTCAGAAGAATCTGATTTGTGGTGAGGGGAGAGAGATAAAAGCTCATTTAGGAACGACATGAACATGCTGCGTAGGTAGCTGTTTATCAGTAAATATCTCCACTGAGATTAAGAAAAGCAGTAGCTTAATAAATTAAGTACTTCCTGGTATGGTTACTGTACTGGTAACTCCCCAAAAGAATCTGGATTGTGGTGAGGGAACAGAGAAAAAACCTCATTTAGGACCTGCACTTACGAAGGGGGTAGGCAGCTTTATATCAGGGAGTAAAACTTCTGAGAATAAAAACAGCTGGAGCATGTTAAGGTAATTACACAGGGGAAAGGATAATGTACTGGGAACTCCTCAGAAGAATCTGATTTGTGGTGAGGGGAGAGAGATAAAAGCTCATTTAGGAACGACATGAACATGCTGCGTAGGTAGCTGTTTATCAGTAAATATCTCCACTGAGATTAAGAAAAGCAGTAGCTTAATAAATTAAGTACTTCCTGGTATGGTTACTGTACTGGTAACTCTCCAAAAGAATCTGGATTGTGGTGAGGGAACAGAGAAAAAAGCTCATTTAGGACCTGCACTTACGAAGGGGGTAGTCACCTGTATATCAGGGAGTAAACCTTCTGAGAAAAAAAACAGCTGGAGCTTGTTAAGGTAATTACACAGGGGAAAGGATAATGTACTGGGAACTCCTCAGAAGAATCTGATTTGTGGTGAGGGGGAGAGATAAAAGCTCATTTAGGAACGATATGAACATGCTGCGTACGTAGCTGTTTATCAGTAAATATCTCCACTGAGATTAAGAAAAGCAGTAGCTTAATAAATTAAGTACTTCCTGGTATGGTTACTGTACTGGTAACGCCCCAAAAGAATCTGGATTGTGGTGAGGGAACAGAGAAAAAAGCTCATTTAGGACGTACACTTACGAAGGGGGTAGGCAGCTGTATATCAGGGAGTAAACCTTCTGAGAATAAAAACAACTGGAGCTTGTTAAGGTAATTACACAAGGTAAAGGATAATGTACTGGGAACTCCTCAGAAGAATCTGATTTGTGTTGAGGGGAGAGAGATAAAAGCTCATTTAGGAACAACATGAACATGCTGCGTAGGTAGCTGTTCATCAGTAAATATCTCCACTGAGATTAAGAAAAGCAGTAGCTTAATAAATTAAGTACTTCCTGGTATGGTTACTGTACTGGTAACTCCCCAAAAGAATCTGGATTGTGGTGAGGGAACAGAGAAAAAAGCTCATTTAGGACCTACACTTACGACGGGGATAGGCAGCTGTATATCAGGGAGTAAACCTTCTGAGAATAAAAACAGCTGGAGCTTGTTAAGGTAATTACACAGGGGAAAGGATAATGTACTGGGAACTCCTCAGAAGAATCTGATTTGTGGTGAGGGGAGAGAGATAAAAGCTCATTTAGGAACGACATGAACATGCTGCGTAGGTAGCTGTTTATCAGTTAATACCTCCACTGAGATTAAGATAAGCAGTAGCTTAATAAATTAAGTACTTCCTGGTATGGTTACTGTACTGGTAACTCCCCAAAAGAATCTTGATTGTGGTGAGGAAACAGAGAAAAAAGCTCATTTAGGACCTGCACTTACGAAGGGGGTAGGCAGCTGTATATCAGGGAGTAAACCTTCTGTGAATAAAAACAGCTGGAGCTTGTTAAGGTAATTACACAAGGGAAAGGATAATGTACTGGGTACTCCTCAGAAGAATCTGATTTGTGGTGAGGGGAGAGAGATAAAAGCTCATTTAGGAACGACATGAACATGCTGCGTACGTAGCTGTTTATCAGTAAATATCTCCACTGAGATTAAGAAAAGCAGTAGCTTAATAAATTAAGTACTTCCTGGTATGGTTACTGTACTGGTAACTCCCCAAAAGAATCTGCATTGGGGTGAGGGAACAGAGACAAAAGCTCATTTAGGACCTGCACTTACGAAGGGGGTAGGCAGCTGTATATCAGGGAGTAAACCTTCTGAGAATAAAAACAGCTGGAGCTTGTTAAGGTAATTACACAGGGGAAAGGATAATGTACTGGGAACTCCTCAGAAGAATCTGATTTGTGGTGAGGGGAGAGAGATAAAAGCTCATTTAGGAACGACATGAACATGCTGCATAGGTTGCTGTTTATCAGTAAATATCCCAACTGAGATTAAGAAAAGCAGTAGCTTAATAAATTAAGTACTTCCTGGTATGGATACTGTACTGGTAACACCCCAAAAGAATCTGGATTGTGGTGAGGGAACAGAGAAAAAAGCTCATTTAGGACCTGCACTTACGAAGGGGGTAGGCAGCTGTATATCAGGGAGTAAACCTTCTGAGAATAAAAACAGCTGGAGCTTGTTAAGGTAATTACACAGGGGAAAGGATAATGTACTGGAAACTCCTCAGAAGAATCTGATTTGTGGTGAGGGGAGAGAGATAAAAGCTCATTTAGGAATGACATGAACATGTTGCGTAGGTTGCTGTTTATCAGTATATATCTCCACTGAGATTAAGAAAAGCAGTAGCTTAATAAATTAAGTACTTCCTGGTATGGTTACTGTACTGGTAACTCCCCAAAAGAATCTGGATTGTGGTGAGGGAACAGAGAAAAAAGCTCATTTAGGACCTGCACCTACGAAGGGGTTAGCCAGCTGTATATCAGGGAGTAAACCTTCTGAGAATAAAAACAGCTGGAGCTTGTTAAGGTAATTACACAGGGGAAAGGATAATGTACTGGGAACTCCTCAGAAGAATCTGATTTGTGGTGAGGGGAGAGAGATAAAAGCTCATAGAGGAACGACATGAACATGCTGCGTACGTAGCTGTTTATCAGTAAATATCTCCACTGACATTAAGAAAAGCAGTAGCTTAATAAATTAATTACTTCCTGGTATGGTTACTGTACTGGTAACTCCCAAAAGAATCTGGATTGTGGTGAAGGAACAGAGAAAAAAGCTCATTTAGGACCTGCACTTACGAAGGGGGTAGGCAGCTGTATATCAGGGAGTAAACCTTCTGAGAATAAAAACAGCTGGAGCTTGTTAAGGTAATTACACAGGGGAAAGGATAATGTACTGGGAACTCCTCAGAAGAATCTGATTTGTGGTGAGGGGAGAGAGATAAAAGCTCATTTAGGAACGACATGAACATGCTGCGTAGGTAGCTGTTTATCAGTAAATATCTCCACTGAGATTAAGAAAAGCAGTAGCTTAATAAATTAAGTACTTCCTGGTATGGTTACTGTACTGGTAACTCCCCAAAAGAATCTGGATTGTGGTGAGGGAACAGAGAAAAAAGCTCATTTAGGACGTACACTTACAAAGGGGGTAGGCAGCTGTATATCAGGGAGTAAACCTTCTGAGAATAAAAACAACTGGAGCTTGTTAAGGTAATTACACAAGGTAAAGGATAATGTACTGGGAACTCCTCAGAAGAATCTGATTTGTGTTGAGGGGAGAGAGATAAAAGCTCATTTAGGAACAACATGAACATGCTGCGTAGGTAGCTGTTCATCAGTAAATATCTCCACTGAGATTAAGAAAAGCAGTAGCTTAATAAATTAAGTACTTCCTGGTATGGTTACTGTACTGGTAACTCCCCAAAAGAATCTGGATTGTGGTGAGGGAACAGAGAAAAAAGCTCATTTAGGACCTACACTTACGACGGGGATAGGCAGCTGTATATCAGGGAGTAAACCTTCTGAGAATAAAAACAGCTGGAGCTTGTTAAGGTAATTACACAGGGGAAAGGATAATGTACTGGGAACTCCTCAGAAGAATCTGATTTGTGGTGAGGGGAGAGAGATAAAAGCTCATTTAGGAACGACATGAACATGCTGCGTAGGTAGCTGTTTATCAGTTAATACCTCCACTGAGATTAAGATAAGCAGTAGCTTAATAAATTAAGTACTTCCTGGTATGGTTACTGTACTGGTAACTCCCCAAAAGAATCTTGATTGTGGTGAGGAAACAGAGAAAAAAGCTCATTTAGGACCTGCACTTACGAAGGGGGTAGGCAGCTGTATATCAGGGAGTAAACCTTCTGAGAATAAAAACAGCTGGAGCTTGTTAAGGTAATTACACAGGGGAAAGGATAATGTACTGGGAACTCCTCAGAAGAATCTGATTTGTGGTGAGGGGAGAGAGATAAAAGCTCATTTAGGAACGACATGAACATGCTGCGTAGGTAGCTGTTTATCAGTAAATATCTCCACTGAGATTAAGAAAAGCAGTAGCTTAATAAATTAAGTACTTCCTGGTATGGTTACTGTACTGGTAACTCCCCAAAAGAATCTGGATTGTGCTGAGGGAACAGAGAAAAAAGCTCATTTAGGACCTGCACTTACGAAGGGGGTAGGCAGCTGTATATCAGGGAGTAAACCTTCTGAGAAAAAAACAGCTGGAGCTTGTTAAGGTAATTACACATGGGAAAGGATAATGTACTGGGAACTCCTCAGAAGAATCTGATTTGTGTTGAGGGGAGAGAGATAAAAGCTCATTTATGAACGACATGAACATGCTGCGTACGTAGCTGTTTATCAGTAAATATCTCCACTGAGATTAAGAAAAGCAGTAGCTTAATAAATTAAGTACTTCCTGGTATGGTTACTGTACTGGTAACGCCCCAAATGAATCTGGATTGTGGTGAGGGAACAGAGAAAAAAGCTCATTTAGCACGTAAACTTACGAAGGGGGTAGGCAGCTGTATATCAGGGAGTAAACCTTCTGAGAATAAAAACAACTGGAGCTTGTTAAGGTAATTACACAGGGGAAAGGATAATGTACTGGGAACTCCTCAGAAGAATCTGATTTGTGGTGAGGGGAGAGAGATAAAAGCTCATTTAGGAACGACATGAACATGCTGCGTAGGTAGCTGTTTATCAGTAAATATCTCCACTGAGATTAAGAAAAGCAGTAGCTTACTAAATTAAGTACTTCCTGGTATGGTTACTGTACTGGTAACGCCCCAAAAGAATCTGGATTGTGGTGAGGGAACAGAGAAAAAAGCTCATTTAGGACGTACACTTACGAAGGGGGTAGGCAGCTGTATATCAGGGAGTAAACCTTCTGAGAATAAAAACAACTGGAGCTTGTTAAGGTAATTACACAGGGGAAAGGATAATGTACTGGGAACTCCTCAGAAGAATCTGATTTGTGTTGAGGGGAGAGAGATAAAAGCTCATTTAGGAACGACATGAACATGCTGCGTAGGTAGCTGTTCATCAGTAAATATCTCCACTGAGATTAAGAAAAGCAGTAGCTTAATAAATTAAGTACTTCCTGGTATGGTTACTGTACTGGTAACTCCCCAAAAGAATCTGGATTGTGGTGAGGAAACAGAGAAAAAAGCTCATTTAGGACCTACACTTACGACGGGGATAGGCAGCTGTATATCAGGGAGTAAACCTTCTGAGAATAAAAACAGCTGGAGCTTGTTCAGGTAATTACACAGCGGAAAGCATAATGTACTGGGAACTCCTCAGAAGAATCTGATTTGTGGTGAGGGGAGAGAGATAAAAGCTCATTTATGAACGACATGAACATGCTGCGTACGTAGCTGTTTATCAGTAAATATCTCCACTGAGATTAAGAAAAGCAGTAGCTTAATAAATTAAGTACTTCCTGGTATGGTTACTGTACTGGTAACTCCCCAAAAGAATCTGGATTGTGGTGAGAGAACAGAGAAAAATGCTCATTTAAGACCTGCACTTACGAAGGGGGTAGGCAGCTGTATATCAGGGAGTAAACCTTCTGAGAATAAAAACAGCTGGAGCTTGTTAAGGTAATTACACAGGGGAAAGGATAATGTACTGGGAACTCCTCAGAAGAATCTGATTTGTGGTGACTGGAGAGAGATAAAAGCTCATAGAGGAACGACATGAACATGCTGCGTACGTAGCTGTTTATCAGTAAATATCTCCACTGAGATTAAGAAAAGCAGTAGCTTAATAAATTAATTACTTCCTGGTATGGTTACTGTACTGTTAACTCCCCTAAAGAATCTTTATTGTGGTGAAGGAACAGAGAAAAAAGCTCATTTAGGACCTGCACTTACGAAGGGGGTAGGCAGCTGTATATCAGGGAGTAAACCTTCTGAGAATAAAAACAGCTGGAGCTTGTTAATGTAATTACACAGGGGAAAGGATAATGTACTGGGAACTCCTCAGAAGAATCTGATTTGTGGTGAGGGGAGAGAGATAAAAGCTCATTTAGGAACGACATGAACATGCTGCGTAGGTAGCTGTTTATCAGTAAATATCTCCACTGAGATTAAGAAAAGCAGTAGCTTAATAAATTAAGTACTTCCTGGTATGGTTACTGTACTGGTAACTCCCCAAAAGAATCTGGATTGTGGTGAGGGAACAGAGAAAAAAGCTCATTTAGGACCTGCACTTACGAAGGGGGTAGGCAGCTGTATATCAGGGAGTAAACCTTCTGAGAATAAAAACAGCTGGAGCTTGTTAAGGTAATTACACAGGGGAAAGGATAATGTACTGGGAACTCCTCAGAAGAATCTGATTTGTGGTGAGGGGAGAGAGATAAAAGCTCATTTAGGAACGACATGAACATGTTGCGTAGGTAGCTGTTTATCAGTAAATATCTCCACTGAGATTAAGAAAAGCAGTAGCTTAATAAATTAAGTACTTCCTGGTATGGTTACTGTACTGGTAACTCCCCAAAAGAATCTGGATTGTGGTGAGGGAACAGAGAAAAAAGCTCATTTAGGACCTGCACTTACGAAGGGGGTAGGCAGCTTTATATCAGGGAGTAAACCTTCTGAGAATAAAAACAGCTGGAGCTTGTTAAGGTAATTACACAGGGGAAAGGATAATGTACTGGGAACTCCTCAGAAGAATCTGATTTGTGGTGAGGGGAGAGAGAAAAAAGCTCATTTAGGAACGACATGAACATGCTGCGTAGGTAGCTGTTTATCAGTAAATATCTCCACTGAGATTAAGAAAAGCAGTAGCTTAATAAATTAAGTACTTCCTGGTATGGTTACTGTACTGGTAACTCCCCAAAAGAATCTGGATTGTGGTGAGGGAACAGAGAAAAAAGCTCATTTAGGACCTGCACTTACGAAGGGGTAGGCAGCTGTATATCAGGGAGTAAACCTTCTGAGAAAAAAAACAGCTGGAGCTTGTTAAGGTAATTACACAGGGGAAAGGATAATGTACTGGGAACTCCTCAAAAGAATCTGATTTGTGGTGAGGGGAGAGAGATAAAAGCTCATTTATGAACGACATGAACATGCTGCGTACGTAGCTGTTTATCAGTAAATATCTCCACTGAGATTAAGAAAAGCAGTAGCTTAATAAATTAAGTACTTCCTGGTATGGTTACTGTACTGGTAACGCCCCAAAAGAATCTGGATTGTGGTGAGGGAACAGAGAAAAAAGCTCATTTAGGACGTACACTTACGAAGGGGGTAGGCAGCTGTATATCGGGGAGTAAACCTTCTGAGAATAAAAACAACTGTAGCTTGTTAAGGTAATTACACAGGGGAAAGGATAATGTACTGGGAACTCCTCAGAAGAATCTGATTTGTGTTGAGGGGAGAGAGATAAAAGCTCATTTAGGAACGACATGAACATGCTGCGTAGGTAGCTGTTCATCAGTAAATATCTCCACTGAGATTAAGAAAAGCAGTAGCTTAATAAATTAAGTATTTCCTGGTATGGTTACTGTACTGGTAACTCCCCAAAAGAATCTGGATTGTGGTGAGGGAACAGAGAAAAAAGCTCATTTAGGACCTGCACTTACGAAGGGGGTAGGCAGCTGTATATCAGGGAGTAAACATTCTGAGAAAAAAAAACAGCTGGAGCTTGTTAAGGTAATTACACAGGGGAAAGGATAATGTACTGGGAACTCCTCAGAAGAATCTGATTTGTGGTGAGGGGAGAGAGATAAAAGCTCATTTATGAACGACATGAACATGCTGCGTACGTAGCTGTTTATCAGTAAATATCTCCACTGAGATTAAGAAAAGCAGTAGCTTAATAAATTCAGTACTTCCTGGTATGGTTACTGTACTGGTAACGCCCCAAAAGAATCTGGATTGTGGTGAGGGAACAGAGAAAAAAGCTCATTTAGGACGTACACTTACGAAGGGGGTAGGCAGCTGTATATCAGGGAGTAAACCTTCTGAGAATAAAAACAACTGGAGCTTGTTAAGGTAATTACACAGGGGAAAGGATAATGTACTGGGAACTCCTCAGAAGAATCTGATTTGTGTTGAGGGGAGAGAGATAAAAGCTCATTTAGGAACGACATGAACATGCTGCGTAGGTAGCTGTTCATCAGTAAATATCTCCACTGAGATTAAGAAAAGCAGTAGCTTAATAAATTAAGTACTTCCTGTAATGGTTACTCTACTGGTAACTCCCCAAAAGAATCTGGATTGTGGTGAGGGAACAGAGAAAAAAGCTCATTTAGGACCTACACTTACGACGGGGATAGGCAGCTGTATATCAGGGAGTAAACCTTCTGAGAATAAAAACTGCTGGAGCTTGTTCAGGTAATTACACAGCGGAAAGCATAATGTACTGGGAACTCCTCAGAAGAATCTGATTTGTGGTGAGGGGAGAGAGATAAAAGCTCATTTATGAACGACATGAACATGCTGCGTACATAGCTGTTTATCAGTAAATATCTCCACTGAGATTAAGAAAAGCAGTAGCTTAATAAATTAAGTACTTCCTGGTATGGTTACTGTACTGGTAACTCCCCAAAAGAATCTGGATTGTGGTGAGAGAACAGAGAAAAATGCTCATTTAAGACCTGCACTTACGAAGGGGGTAGGCAGCTGTATATCGGGGAGTAAACCTTCTGAGAATAAAAACAGCTGGAGCTTGTTAAGGTAATTACACAGGGGAAAGGATAATGTACTGGGAACTCCTCAGAAGAATCTGATTTGTGGTGAGGGGAGAGAGATAAATGCTCATTTAGGAACGACATGAACATGCTGCGTAGGTAGCTGTTTATCAGTAAATATCTCCACTGAGATTAAGAAAAGCAGTAGCTTAATAAATTAAGTACTTCCTGGTATGGTTACTGTACTGGTAACTCCCCAAAAGAATCTGGATTGTGGTGAGGGAACAGAGAAAAAAGCTCATTTAGGACCTGCACTTACGAAGGGGGTAGGCAGCTGTATATCAGGGAGTAAACCTTCTGAGAAAAAAAACAGCTGGAGCTTGTTAAGGTAATTACACAGGGGAAAGGATAATGTACTGGGAACTCCTCAGAAGAATCTGATTTGTGGTGAGGGGAGAGAGATAAAAGCTCATTTAGGAACGACATGAACATGCTGCGTAGGTAGCTGTTTATCAGTAAATATCTCCACTGAGATTAAGAAAAGCAGTAGCTTAATAAATTAAGTACTTCCTGGTATGGTTACTGTACTGGTAACTCCCCAAAAGAATCTGGATTGTGGTGAGGGAACAGAAACAAAAGCTCAAATAGGACCTGAACTTACGAAGGGGGTAGACAGCTGTATATCAGGGAGTAAACCTTCTGAGAATAAAAACAGCTGGAGCTTGTTAAGGTAATTACACAGGGGAAAGGATAATGTACTGGGAACTCCTCAGAGGAATCTGATTTGTGGTGAGGGGAGAGAGATAAAAGCCAATTTAGGAACGACATGAACATGCTGCGTAGGTAGCTGTTTATCAGTAAATATCTCCACTGAGATTAAGAAAAGCAGTAGCTTAATTAATTAAGTACTTCCTGGTATGGTTACTGTACTGGTAACTCCCCAAAAGAATCTGGATTGTGGTGAGGGAACAGAGAAAAAAGCTCATTTAGGACCTGTACTTACGAAGGGGGTAGGCAGCTGTATATCAGGGAGTAAATCTTCTGAGAATAAATCAGCTGGAGCTTGTTAAGGTAATTACACATGGGAAAGGATAATGTACTGGGAACTCCTCAGAAGAATCTGATTTGTGGTGAGGGGAGAGAGATAAAAGCTCATTTAGGAACGACATGAACATGCTGCGTAGGTAGCTGTTTATCAGTAAATATCTCCACTGAGATTAAGAAAAGCAGTAGCTTAATAAATTAAGTACATCTTGGTATGGGTACTGTACTGGTAACTCCCCAAAAGAATCCGGATTGTGGTGAGGGAACATGGAATAAAGCTCATTTAGGACCTGCACTTACGAAGGGGGTAGGCAGCTGTATATCAGGGAGTAAACCGTCTGAGAATAAAAACAGCTGGAGCTTGTTAAGGTAATTACACAGGGGAAAGGACAATGTACTGGGAACTCCTCAGAAGAATCTGATTTGTGGTGAGGGGAGAGAGATAAAAGCTCATTTAGGAACGACATGAACATGCTGCGTAGGTAGCTGTTTATCAGTAAATATCTCCACTGAGATTAAGAAAAGCAGTAGCTTAATAAATTAAGTACTTCTTGGTATGGGTACTGTACTGGTAACTCCCCAAAAGAATCTGGATTGTGGTGAGGGAACAGGGAATAAAGTTCATTTAGGACCTGCACTTACGAAGTGGGTAGGCAGCTGTATATCAGGGAGTAAACCTTCTGAGAATAAAAACAGCTGGAGCTTGTTATGGTAATTACACAGGGGAAAGGATAATGTACTGGGAACTACTCAGAAGAATCTGATTTGTGGTGAGGGGAGAGAGATAAAAGCTCATTTAGGAACGACATGAACATGCTGCGTACATAGCTGTTTATCAGTAAATATCTCCACTGAGATTAAGAAAAGCAGTAGCTTAATAAATTAAGTACTTCCTGGTGTGGTTACTGTACTGGTATCTCCCCAAAAGAATCTGGATTGTGGTGAGGGAACAGAGAAAAAAGCTCATTTAGGACCTGCACTTACGAAGGGGGTAGGCAGCAGTATATCAGGGAGAAAACCTTCTGAGAATAAAAACAGCTGGAGCTTGTTAAGGTAATTACACAGGGGAAAGGATAATGTACTGGGAACTCCTCAGAAGAATCTGATTTGTGGTGAGGGGAGAGAGATAAAAGCTCATTTAGGAACGACATGAACATGCTGCGTAGGTAGCTGTTTATCAGTAAATATCTCCACTGAGATTAAGAAAAGCAGTAGCTTAGTAAATTAAGTACTTCCTGGTATGGTTACTGTACTGGTAACTCCACAAAAGAATCTGGATTGTGGTGAGGGAACAGAGAAAAAAGCTCATTTAGGACCTGCACTTACGAAGGGAATGGGCAGCTGTATATCAGGGAGTAAACCTTCTGAGAATAAAAACAGCTGGAGCTTGTTAAGGTAATTACACAGGGGAAAGGATAATGTACTGGGAACTCCTCAGAAGAATCTGATTTGTGGTGAGGGGAGAGAGATAAAAGCTCATATAGGAACGACATGAACATGCTGCGTACGTAGCTGTTTATCAGTAAATATCTCCACTGAGATTAAGAAAAGCAGTAGTTTAATAAATTAAGTACTTCCTGGTATGGTTACTGTACTGGTAACTCCCCAAAAGAATCTGGATTGTGGTGAGGGAACAGAGAAAAAAGCTCATTAAGACCTGCAATTACGAAGTGGGTAGGCAGCTGTATATCAGTGAGTAAACAATCTGAGAATAAAAACAGCTGGAGCTTGTTAAGGTAATTACACAGGGGAAAGGATAATGTACTGGGAACTCCTAAGAAGAATCTGATTTGTGGTGAGGGGAGAGAGATAAAAGCTCATTTAGGAACGACATGTACATGCTGCGTAAGTAGCTGTTTATCAGTAAATATCTCCACTGAGATTAAGAAAAGCAGTAGCTTAATAATCTAAGTACTTCCTGGTATGGTTACTGTACTGGTAACTCCCCAAAAGAATCTGGATTGTGGTGAGGGAACAGAGAAAAAAGCTCATTTAGGACCTGCACTTACGAAGGGGGTAGGCAGCTGTATATCAGGGAGTAAACCTTCTGAGAATAAAAACAGCTGGAGTTTGTTAAGGTAATTACACAGGGGAAAGGATAATGTACTGGGAACTCCTCAGAAGAATCTGATTTGTGGTGAGGGGAGAGAGATAAAAGCTCATTTAGGAACGACATGAACATGCTGCGTACGTAGCTGTTTATCAGTAAATATCTCCACTGAGATTAAGAAAAGCAGTAGCTTAATAAATTAAGTACTTTCTGGTATGGTTACTGTACTGGTAACTCCCCAAAAGAATCTGGATTGTGGTGAGGGAACAGAGAAAAAAGCTCATTTAGGACCTGCACTTACGAAGGGGGTAGGCAGCTGTATATCAGGGAGTAAACCTTCTTAGAATAAAAACAGCTGGAGCTTGTTAAGGTAATTACACAGGGGAATGGATAATGTACTGGGAACTCCGCAGAAGAATCTGATTTGTGTTGAGGAGAGAGAGATAAAAGCTCATTTAGGAACGACATGAACTTGCTGCGTAGGTAGCTGTTTATCAGTAAATATCTCCACTGAGATTAAGAAAAGCAGTACCTTAATAAATTAAGTACTTCCTGGTATGGTTACTGTACTGGTAACTCCCCAAAAGAATCTGGATTGTGGTGAGGGAACAGAGAAAAAAGCTCATTTAGGACCTGCACTTACGAAGGGGGTAGGCAGCAGTATATCAGGGAGAAAACCTTCTGAGAATAAAAACAGCTGGAGCTTGTTAAGGTAATTACACAGGGGAAAGGATAATGTACTGGGAACTCCTCAGATGAATCTGATATGTGGTGAGGGGAGAGAGATAAAAGCTCATTTAGGCACGACATGAACATGCTGCGTAGGTAGCTGTTTATCAGTAAATATCTCCACTGAGATGAAGAAAAGCAGTAGCTTAATAAATTAAGTACTTCGTGGTGTGGTTACTGTACTGGTAACTCCCCAAAAGAATCTTGATTGTGGTGAGGGAACAGAGAAAAAAGCTCATTTAGGATGTGCAATACGAAGGGGGTAGGCAGCTGTATATCAGGGAGTAAACCTTCTGAGAATAAAAACAGCTGGAGCTTGTTAAGTTAATTACACAGGGGAAAGGATAATGTACTGGGAACTCCTCAGAAGAATCTGATTTGTGGTGAGGGGAGAGAGATAAAAGCTCATTTAGGAACGACATGAACATGCTGCGTACGTGGCTGTTTATCAGTAAATATCTCAACTGAGATTAATAAAACCAGTAGTTTAATAAATTAAGAACTTCCTGGTATGGTTACTGTACTGGTAACTCCCCAAAAGAATCTGGATTGTGGTGAGGGAACAGAGAAAAAAGCTCATTTAGGACCTGCACTTACGAAGGGGGTAGGCAGCTGTATATCAGGGAGTAAACCTTCTGAGAATAAAAACAGCTGGAGCTTGTTAAGGTAATTACACAGGGTAAAGGATAATGTACTGGGAACTCCTCAGAAGAATCTGATTTGTGGTGAGGGGAGAGAGATAAAAGCTCATTTAGGAACGACATGAACATGCTGCGTACGTAGCTGTTTATCAGTAAATATCTCCACTGAGATTAAGAAAAGCAGTAGCTTAATAAATTAAGTACTTCCTGGTATGGTTACTGTACTGGTAACTCCCCAAAAGAATCTGGATTGTGGTGAGGGAATAGAGAAAAAAGGTCTTTTAGGTCCTGCACTTACGAAGGGGGTAGGCAGCTGTATATCAGGGATTAAACCTTCTGAGAATAAAACCAGCTGGAGCTTGTTAAGGTAATTACACAGGGGAAAGGATAATGTACTGGGAACTCCTCAGAAGAATCTGATTTGTGGTGAGGGGAGAGAGATAAATGCTCATTTAGGAAAGACATGAACATGCTGCGTACGTAGCTGTTTATCAGTAAATATCTCCACTGAGATTAAGAAAAGCAGTAGTTTAATAAATTAAGTACTTCCTGGTATGGTTACTGTACTGGTAACTCCCCAAAAGAATCTGGATTGTGGTGAGGGAACAGAGAAAAAAGCTCATTAAGACCTGCAATTACGAAGGGGGTAGGCAGCTGTATATCAGTGAGTAAACAATCTGAGAATAAAAACAGCTGGAGCTTGTTAAGGTAATTACACAGGGGAAAGGATAATGTACTGGGAACTCCTAAGAAGAATCTGATTTGTGGTGAGGGGAGAGAGATAAAAGCTCATTTAGGAACGACATGTACATGCTGCGTAAGTAGCTGTTTATCAGTAAATATCTCCACTGAGATTAAGAAAAGCAGTAGCTTAATAATCTAAGTACTTCCTGGTATGGTTACTGTACTGGTAACTCCCCAAAAGAATCTGGATTGTGGTGAGGGAACAGAGAAAAAAGCTCATTTAGGACCTGCACTTACGAAGGGGGTAGGCAG
Source organism: Perognathus longimembris pacificus (assembly GCF_023159225.1). Lineage (NCBI taxonomy): Eukaryota > Metazoa > Chordata > Mammalia > Rodentia > Heteromyidae > Perognathus > Perognathus longimembris. The sequence goes on along the minus strand of NW_025956696.1, from coordinate 37,550 downwards.
CTGTATATCAGGGAGTAAACCTTCTGAGAATAAAAACAGCTGGAGTTTGTTAAGGTAATTACACAGGGGAAAGGATAATGTACTGGGAACTCCTCAGAAGAATCTGATTTGTGGTGAGGGGAGAGAGATAAAAGCTCATTTAGGAACGACATGAACATGCTGCGTACGTAGCTGTTTATCAGTAAATATCTCCACTGAGATTAAGAAAAGCAGTAGCTTAATAAATTAAGTACTTTCTGGTATGGTTACTGTACTGGTAACTCCCCAAAAGAATCTGGATTGTGGTGAGGGAACAGAGAAAAAAGCTCATTTAGGACCTGCACTTACGAAGGGGGTAGGCAGCTGTATATCAGGGAGTAAACCTTCTTAGAATAAAAACAGCTGGAGCTTGTTAAGGTAATTACACAGGGGAATGGATAATGTACTGGGAACTCCGCAGAAGAATCTGATTTGTGTTGAGGAGAGAGAGATAAAAGCTCATTTAGGAACGACATGAACTTGCTGCGTAGGTAGCTGTTTATCAGTAAATATCTCCACTGAGATTAAGAAAAGCAGTACCTTAATAAATTAAGTACTTCCTGGTATGGTTACTGTACTGGTAACTCCCCAAAAGAATCTGGATTGTGGTGAGGGAACAGAGAAAAAAGCTCATTTAGGACCTGCACTTACGAAGGGGGTAGGCAGCTGTATATCAGGGAGAAACCTTCTGAGAATAAAAACAGCTGGAGCTTGTTAAGGTAATTACACAGGGGAAAGGATAATGTACTGGGAACTCCTCAGAAGAATCTGATTTGTGGTGAGGGGAGAGAGATAAAAGCTCATTTAGGAACGACATGAACATGCTGCGTAGGTAGCTGTTTATCAGTAAATATCTCCACTGAGATTAAGAAAAGCAGTAGCTTAATAAATTAAGTACTTCCTGGTATGGTTACTGTACTGGTAACTCCCCAAAAGAATCTGGATTGTGGTGAGGGAACAGAGAAAAAAGCTCATTTAGGACCTGCACTTACGAAGGGGGTAGGCAGCTGTATATCAGGGAGTAAACCTTCTGAGAATAAAAACAGCTGGAGCTTGTTAAGGTAATTACACAGGGGAAAGGATAATGTACTGGGAACTCCTCAGAAGAATCTGATTTGTGGTGAGGGGAGAGAGATAAAAGCTCATTTAGGAACGACATGAACATGCTGCGTAGGTAGCTGTTTATCAGTAAATATCTCCACTGAGATTAAGAAAACAGTAGCTTAATAAATTAAGTACTTCCTGGTATGGTTACTGTACTGGTAACTCCCCAAAAGAATCTGGATTGTGGTGAGGGAACAGAGAAAAAAGCTCATTTAGGACCTGCACTTACGAAGGGGGTAGGCAGCTGTATATCAGGGAGTAAACCTTCTGAGAATAAAAACAGCTGGAGCTTGTTAAGGTAATTACACAGGGGAAAGGATAATGTACTGGGAACTCCTCAGAAGAATCTGATTTGTGGTGAGGGGAGAGAGATAAAAGCTCATTTAGGAACGACATGAACATGCTGCGTAGGTAGCTGTTTATCAGTAAATATCTCCACTGAGATTAAGAAAAGCAGTAGCTTAATAAATTAAGTACTTCCTGGTATGGTTACTGTACTGGTAACTCCCCAAAAGAATCTGGATTGTGGTGAGGGAATAGAGAAAAAAGGTCTTTTAGGTCCTGCACTTACGAAGGGGGTAGGCAGCTGTATATCAGGGATTAAACCTTCTGAGAATAAAACCAGCTGGAGCTTGTTAAGGTAATTACACAGGGGAAAGGATAATGTACTGGGAACTCCTCAGAAGAATCTGATTTGTGGTGAGGGGAGAGAGATAAATGCTCATTTAGGAAAGACATGAACATGCTGCGTAGGTAGCTGTTTATCAGTAAATATCTCCACTGAGATTAAGAAAAGCAGTAGCTTAATAAATTAAGTACTTCCTGGTATGGTTACTGTACTGGTAACTCCCCAAAAGAATCTGGATTGTGGTGAGGGAACAGAGAAAAAAGCTCATTAAGACCTGCACTTACGAAGGGGGTAGGCAGCTGTATATCAGGGAGTAAACAATTCTGAGAATAAAAACAGCTGGAGCTTGTTAAGGTAATTACACAGGGGAAAGGATAATGTACTGGGAACTCCTAGAAGAATCTGATTTGTGGTGAGGGGAGAGAGATAAAAGCTCATTTAGGAACGACATGAACATGCTGCGTAAGGTAGCTGTTTATCAGTAAATATCTCCACTGAGATTAAGAAAAGCAGTAGCTTAATAAATTAAGTACTTCCTGGTATGGTTACTGTACTGGTAACTCCCCAAAAGAATCTGGATTGTGGTGAGGGAACAGAGAAAAGCTCATTTAGGACCTGCACTTACGAAGGGGGTAGGCAGCTGTATATCAGGGAGTAAACCTTCTGAGAATAAAAACAGCTGGAGCTTGTTAAGGTAATTACACAGGGGAAAGGATAATGTACTGGGAACTCCTCAGAAGAATCTGATTTGTGGTGAGGGGAGAGAGATAAAAGCTCATTTAGGAACGACATGAACATGCTGCGTAGGTAGCTGTTTATCAGTAAATATCTCCACTGAGATTAAGAAAAGCAGTAGCTTAATAAATTAAGTACTTCCTGGTATGGTTACTGTACTGGTAACTCCCCAAAAGAATCTGGATTGTGGTGAGGGAACAGAGAAAAAAGCTCATTTAGGACCTGCACTTACGAAGGGGGTAGGCAGCTGTATATCAGGGAGTAAACCTTCTGAGAATAAAAACAGCTGGAGCTTGTTAAGGTAATTACACAGGGGAAAGGATAATGTACTGGGAACTCCTCAGAAGAATCTGATTTGTGGTGAGGAGAGAGAGATAAAAGCTCATTTAGGAACGACATGAACATGCTGCGTAGGTAGCTGTTTATCAGTAAATATCTCCACTGAGATTAAGAAAAGCAGTAGCTTAATAAATTAAGTACTTCCTGGTATGGTTACTGTACTGGTAACTCCCCAAAAGAATCTGGATTGTGGTGAGGGAACAGAGAAAAAAGCTCATTTAGGACCTGCACTTACGAAGGGGGTAGGCAGCTGTATATCAGGGAGTAAAACCTTCTGAGAATAAAAACAGCTGGAGCTTGTTAAGGTAATTACACAGGGGAAAGGATAATGTACTGGGAACTCCTCAGAAGAATCTGATTTGTGGTGAGGGGAGAGAGATAAAAGCTCATTTAGGAACGACATGAACATGCTGCGTAGGTAGCTGTTTATCAGTAAATATCTCCACTGAGATTAAGAAAAGCAGTAGCTTAATAAATTAAGTACTTCCTGGTATGGTTACTGTACTGGTAACTCCCCAAAAGAATCTGGATTGTGGTGAGGGAACAGAGAAAAAAGCTCATTTAGGACCTGCACTTACGAAGGGGGTAGGCAGCTGTATATCAGGGAGTAAACCTTCTGAGAATAAAAACAGCTGGAGCTTGTTAAGGTAATTACACAGGGGAAAGGATAATGTACTGGGAACTCCTCAGAAGAATCTGATTTGTGGTGAGGGGAGAGAGATAAAAGCTCATTTAGGAACGACATGAACATGCTGCGTAGGTAGCTGTTTATCAGTAAATATCTCCACTGAGATTAAGAAAACCAGTAGCTTAATAAATTAAGTACTTCCTGGTATGGTTACTGTACTGGTAACTCCCCAAAAGAATCTGGATTGTGGTGAGGGAACAGAGAAAAAAGCTCATTTAGGACCTGCACTTACGAAGGGGGTAGGCAGCTGTATATCAGGGAGTAAACCTTCTGAGAATAAAAACAGCTGGAGCTTGTTAAGGTAATTACACAGGGGAAAGGATAATGTACTGGGAACTCCTCAGAAGAATCTGATTTGTGGTGAGGGGAGAGAGATAAAAGCTCATTTAGGAACGACATGAACATGCTGCGTAGGTAGCTGTTTATCAGTAAATATCTCCACTGAGATTAAGAAAAGCAGTAGCTTAATAAATTAAGTACTTCCTGGTATGGTTACTGTACTGGTAACTCCCCAAAAGAATCTGGATTGTGGTGAGGGAACAGAGAAAAAAGCTCATTTAGGACCTGCACTTACGAAGGGGGTAGGCAGCTGTATATCAGGGATAAACCTTCTGAGAATAAAAACAGCTGGAGCTTGTTAAGGTAATTACACAGGGGAAAGGATAATGTACTGGGAACTCCTCAGAAGAATCTGATTTGTGGTGAGGGGAGAGAGATAAAAGCTCATTTAGGAACGACATGAACATGCTGCGTACGTAGCTGTTTATCAGTAAATATCTCCACTGAGATTAAGAAAAGCAGTAGCTTAATAAATTAAGTACTTCCTGGTATGGTTACTGTACTGGTAACTCCCAAAAGAATCTGGATTGTGGTGAGGGAACAGAGAAAAAAGCTCATTTAGGACCTGCACTTACGAAGGGGGTAGGCAGCTGTATATCAGGGAGTAAACCTTCTGAGAATAAAAACAGCTGGAGCTTGTTAAGGTAATTACACAGGGGAAAGGATAATGTACTGGGAACTCCTCAGAAGAATCTGATTTGTGGTGAGGGGAGAGAGATAAAAGCTCATTTAGGAACGACATGAACATGCTGCGTAGGTAGCTGTTTATCAGTAAATATCTCCACTGAGATTAAGAAAAGCAGTAGCTTAATAAATTAAGTACTTCCTGGTATGGTTACTGTACTGGTAACTCCCCAAAAGAATCTGGATTGTGGTGAGGGAACAGAGAAAAAAGCTCATTTAGGACCTGCACTTACGAAGGGGCTATGCAGCTGTATATCAGGGAGTAAACCTTCTGAGAATAAAAACAGCTGGAGCTTGTTCAGGTAATTACACAGGGGAAAGGATAATGTACTGGGAACTCCTCAGAAGAATCTGATTTGTGGTGAGGGGAGAGAGATAAAAGCTCATTTAGGAACGACATGAACATGCTGCGTAGGTAGCTGTTTATCAGTAAATATCTCCACTGAGATTAAGAAAAGCAGTAGCTTAATAAATTAAGTACTTCCTGGTATGGTTACTGTACTGGTAACTCCCCAAAAGAATCTGGATTGTGGTGAGGGAACAGAGAAAAAAGCTCATTTAGGACCTGCACTTACGAAGGGGGTAGGCAGCTGTATATCAGGGAGTAAACCTTCTGAGAATAAAAACAGCTGGAGCTTGTTAAGGTAATTACACAGGGGAAAGGATAATGTACTGGGAACTCCTCAGAAGAATCTGATTAGTGGTGAGGGGAGAGAGATAAAAGCTCATTTAGGAACGACATGAACATGCTGCGTAGGTAGCTGTTTATCAGTAAATATCTCCACTGAGATTAAGAAAAGCAGTAGCTTAATAAATTAAGTACTTCCTGGTATGGTTACTGTACTGGTAACTCCCCAAAAGAATCTGGATTGTGGTGAGGGAACAGAGAAAAAAGCTCATTTAGGAACGACATGAAGGGGGTAGGCAGCTGTTATCAGGGAGTAAACCTTCTGAGAATAAAAACAGCTGGAGCTTGTTAAGGTAATTACACTGGGAAAGGATAATGTACTGGGAACTCCTCAGAAGAATCTGATTTTGTGGTGAGGGGAGAGAGATAAAAGCTCATTTAGGAACGACATGAACATGCTGCGGGTATACAGCTGTTTATCAGTAAATATCTCCACTGAGATTAAGAAAAGCAGTAGCTTGTTAAGTACTTCCTGGTATGGTTACTGTACTGGTAACTCCCCAAAAGAATCTGGATTGTGGTGAGGGAACAGAGAAAAAAGCTCATTTAGGAACCTGCACTTATGAAGGGGGTAGGCAGCTGTATATCAGGGAGTAAACCTTCTGAGAATAAAAACAGCTGGAGCTTAATAAATTAAGTACTTCCTGGTATGGTTACTGTACTGGAACTCCTCAGAAGAATCTGATTTGTGGTGAGGGGAAGAGAAAAAACTCATTTAGGAACGACATGAACATGCTGCGTAGGTATGCAGCTGTTTATCAGTAAACCTTCTGAGATTAAGAAAAGCAGTAGCTTAATTTAAGTACTTCCTGGTATGGTAATGTACTGGGAACTCCCCAAAGAATCTGGATTGTGGTGAGGGAACAGAGAAAAAAGCTCATTTAGGACCTGACATGAAGCTGCGTAGGCAGCTGTATATCAGTAAATTCTCCACTGAATAAAAACAGCTGGAGCTTAATAAATTAAGAATTCCAGGTAAAGGATAATGTACTGGGAACTCCCAAAGAATCTGATTTGTGGTGAGGGGAGAGAGAAAAAGCTCATTTAGGAACGACATGAACATGCTGCGTAGGTAGCTGTTTATCAGTAAATATCTCCACTGAGATTAAGAAAAGCAGTAGCTTAATAAATTATACTTCCTGGTATGGTTACTGTACTGGTAACTCCCCAAAATAATCTGGATTGTGGTGAGGGAACAGAGAAAAAAGCTCATTTAGGAACGACTTACGAAGGGGGTAGGCAGCTGTATATCAGGGAGTAAATTCTGAGAATAAAAAAGCAGTAGCTTGTAAATAAGTACTTCACAGGGGAAAGGATAATGTACTGGGAACTCCTCAGAAGAATCTGATTGTGGTGAGGGGAGAGAGATAAAAGCTCATTTAGGAACGCATGAACATGCTGCGTAGGTAGCTGTTTATCAGTAAATATCTGAGATTAAGAAACAGCTGAAGCTTAATAAATTAATTACACAGGTATGGTTACTGTACTGGTAACTCCCCAGAAGAATCTGGATTGTGTGTGAGGGAACAGAGAAAAAAGCTCATTTAGGACGCACTTACGAAGGGGTAGGCAGCTGTTATCAGGGAGTAAACCTTCTGAGATTAAAAAAGCTGGAGCTTGTTAAGGTAATACACAGGTATGGTACTGTACTGGTAACTCCCAGAAGAATCTGATTTGTGGTGAGGGGAAGAGAAAAAAGCTCATTTAGGAACGACATGAACATGCTGCGTAGGTAGCTGTTATCAGTAAATATCTCCACTGAGAATAAGAAAAGCTGGAGCTTAATAAATTAAGTACTTCAGGGGTTACTGTACTGGTAACTCCCCAGAAGAATCTGGATTGTGGTGAGGGGAGAGAGAAAAAGCTCATTTAGGAACGACTGACATGCTGCGTAGGTAGCTGTTTATCAGTAAATTCTGAGAATTAAAAAAGCAGCTTGTTAAGGTAATTACAGTACTTCCTGGTATGGATAATGTACTGGTAACTCCCAAAAGAATCTGATTTGTGGTGAGGGAACAGAGAAAAAGCTCATTTAGGAACGACATGAACATGCTGCGTAGGTAGCTGTTTATCAGTAAATATCTCCACTGAGATTAAGAAAAGCAGTAGCTTAATAAATTAAGTACTTCCTGGTATGGTTACTGTACTGGTAACTCCCCAAAAGAATCTGGATTGTGGTGAGGGAACAGAGAAAAAACTCATTTAGGACCTGCACTTACGAAGGGGGTAGGCAGCTGTATATCAGGGAGTAAACCTTCTGAGAATAAAAACAGCTGGAGCTTGTTAAGGTAATTACTCATGGGAAAGGATAATGTACTGGGAACTCCTAAGAAGAATCTGATTTGTGGTGAGGGGAGAGAGATAAAGCTCATTTAGGAACGACATGAACATGCTGCCTAGGTAGCTGTTTATCAGTAAATATCTCCACTGAGATTAAGAAAAGCAGTAGCTTAATAAATTAAGTACTTCCTGGTATGGTTACTGTACTGGTAACTCCCCAAAAGAATCTGGATTGTGGTGAGGGAATAGAGAAAAAAGGTCTTTTAGGTCCTGCACTTACGAAGGGGGTAGGCAGCTGTATATCAGGGATTAAACCTTCTGAGAATAAAACCAGCTGGAGCTTGTTAAGGTAATTACACAGGGGAAAGGATAATGTACTGGGAACTCCTCAGAAGAATCTGATTTGTGGTGAGGGGAGAGAGATAAATGCTCATTTAGGAAAGACATGAACATGCTGCGTACGTAGCTGTTTATCAGTAAATATATCCACTGAGATTAAGAAAAGCAGTAGCTTAATAAATTAAGTACTTCCTGGTATGGTTACTGTACTGGTAATTCCTCAAAAGAATCTGGATTGTGGTGAGGGAACAGAGAAAAAAGCTCATTTAGGACCTGCACTTACGAAGGGGGTAGGAAGCTGTATATCAGGGACTAAACCTTCGGAGAATAAAAAAAGCTGGAGCTCGTTAAGGTAATTACACAGGGGAAAGGATAATGTACTGGGAACTCCTCAGAAGAATCTGATTTGTGGTGAGGGGAGAGAGATAAAAGCTCATTTAGGAACGACATGAACATGCTGCGCAGGTAGTGTTTATCAGTAACTATCTCCACTGAGATTAAGAAAAGCAGTAGCTTAATAAATTAAGTACTTCCTGGTATTGTTACTGTACTGGTAACTCCCCAAAAGAATCTGGATTGTGGTGAGGGAACAGAGAAAAAAGCTCATTTAGGGCCTGCACTTACGAAGGGGCTATGCAGCTGTATATCAGGGAGTAAACCTTCTGAGAATAAAAACAGCTGGAGCTTGTTCAGGTAATTACACAGGGGAAAGGATAATGTACTGGAAACTCCTCAGAAGAATCTGATTTGTGGTGAGGGGAGAGAGATAAAAGATCATTTAGGAACGACATGAACATGCTGCGTAGGTAGCTGTTTCTCAGTAAATATCTCCACTGAGATTAAGAAAAGCAGTAGCTTAATAAATTAAGTACTTCCTGGTATGGTTACTGTAGTGGTAACTCCCCAAAAGAATCTGGATTGTGGTGAGTGAACAGAGAAAAAAGCTCATTTAGGACCCGCAATTTCGAAGGGGGTAGACAGCTGTATATCAGGGAGTATCGCTTCTGAGAATAAAAACAGCTGGAGCTTGTTAAGGTAATTACACAGGGGAAAGGATAATGTACTGGGAACTCCTCAGAAGAATCTGATTAGTGGTGAGGGGAGAGAGATAAAAGCTCATTTAGGAACGACATGAACATGCTGCGTAGGTAGCTGTTTATCAGTAAATATCTCCACTGAGATTAAGAAAAGCAGTAGCTTAATAAATTAAGTACTTCCTGGTATGGATACTGTACTGGTAACTCCCCAAAAGAATCTGGATTGTGGTGAGGGAACAGACAAAAAAGCTCATTTAGGAACGACATGAACATGCTGCGTAGGTAGCTGTTTATCAGTAAATACCTCCACTGAGATTAAGAAAAGCAGTAGCTTAATAAATTAAGTACTTCCTGGTATGGATACGGTACTGGTAACTCCCCAAAAGAATCTTTATTGTGGTGAGGGGAGAGAGATAAAAGCTCATTTAGGACATGCACTTATGAAGGGGGTATACAGCTGTATATCGGGGAGTAAACCTTCTGAGAATAAAAAAGCAGCTGGAGCTTGTTAAGGTAATTACACAGGGGAAAGGATAATGTACTGGTAATTCCTCAGAAGAATCTGATTTGTGGTGAGGGGAGAGAGATAAAAGCTCATTTAGGAACGACATGAACATGCTGCGTAGGTAGCTGTTTATCAGTAAATATCTCCACTGAGATTAAGAAAAGCAGTAGCTTAATAAATTAAGTACTTCCTGGTATGGTACTGTACTGGTAACTCCAAAAAGAATCTGGATTGTGGTGAGGGAACAGAGATAAAAGCTCATTTAGGAACCTGCACTTACGAAGGGGGTATGCAGCTGTATATCAGGGAGTAAACCTTCTGAGATAAAAACAGCTTGAGCTTGTTCAAGGTAATTACACAGGGGATGGATAATGTACTGGGAACTCCTCAGAAGAATCTGATTTGTGGTGAGGGAGAGAGATAAAAGCTCATTTAGGAACGACATGAACATGCTGCGTAGGTAGCTGTTTATCAGTAAATATCTCCACTGAATTAAGAAAAGCAGTAGCTTAATAAATTAAGAATTCCTGGTATGGTTACTGTACTGGTAACTCCCAAAAGAATCTGGATTGTGGTGAGGGGAGAGAGAAAAAAGCTCATTTAGGAACGACATGAACATGCTGCGTAGGTAGCTGTTTATCAGTAAATATCTCCACTGAGATTAAGAAAAGCAGTAGCTTAATAAATTATTTCCTGGTATGGATACTGTACTGGTAACTCCCCAAAAGAATCTGGATTGTGGTGAGGGGAGAGAGATAAATGCTCATTTAGGAACGACATGAACATGCTGCGTAGGTAGCTGTTTATCAGTAAATATCTCCACTGAGATTAATAAAAGCAGTAGCTTAATAAATTAAGTACTTCCTGGTATGGTTACTGTACTGGTAACTCCCAAAAAGAATCTGGATTGTGGTGAGGGAACAGAGAAAAAAGCTCATTTAGGAACCTGCACTTACGAAAGGGTATGCAGCTGTATATCAGGGAGTAAACCTTCTGAGAATAAAAACAGCTGAAGCTTGTTAAGTTAATTACACAGGGGAAAGGATAATGTACTGGGAACTGCACAGAAGAATCTGATTTGTCGTGTGGGGAGAGAGATAAAAGCTCATTTATGAACGACATGAACGTGCTGCGTAGGTAGCTGTTTATCAGTAAATATCTCCACTGAGATTAAGAAAAGCTGTAGCTTAATTAATTAATACTTCCTGGTATGGTTACTGTACTGGTAACTCCCCAAAAGAGTCTTGATTGTGGTGAGGGAACAGAGAAAAAAGCTCATTTAGGAACGACATGTGCACTTACGTAAGGGGGTAGCAGCTGTATATCAGTAAACCTTCTTGAGAATAAGAAAAGCTGGAGCTTGTTCGGGTAATTACACAGGGGAAATAATAATGTACTGGTAACTCCTCAGAAGAATCTGATTTGTGGTGAGGGGAGAGAGAAAAAAGCTCATTTAGGAACGACATGACATGCTGCGTAGGTAGCTGTTTATCAGTAAATATCTCCACTGAGATTAAGAAAAGCTGGAGTAGTTAATAAATTAAGTACTTCCTGGTATGGATACTGTACTGGTAACTCCCAAAAGAATCTGATTTGTGGTGAGGGAACAGAGAAAAAGCTCATTTAGGAACGACATGAACATGCTGCGTAGGTAGCTGTTTATCAGTAAATATCGCCACTGAGATTAAGAAAAGCAGTAGCTTAATAAATTAAGTACTTCCTGGTATGGTTACTGTACTGGTAACTCCCCAAAAGAATCTGGATTGTGGTGAGGGAACAGAGAAAAAAGCTCATTTAGGACCTGCACTTACGAAGGGGGTAGGCAGCTGTATATCAGGGAGTAAACCTTCTGAGAATAAAAACAGCTGGAGCTTGTTAAGGTAATTACACAGGGGAAAGGATAATGTACTGGGAACTCCTCAGAAGAATCTGATTTGTGGTGAGGGGAGAGAGATAAAAGCTCATTTAGGAACGACATGAACATGCTGCGTAGGTAGCTGTTTATCAGTAAATATCTCCACTGAGATTAAGAAAAGCAGTAGCTTAATAAATTAAGTACTTCCTGGTATGGTTACTGTACTGGTAACTCCCAAAAAGAATCTGGATTGTGGTGAGGGAACAGAGAAAAAAGCTCATTTAGGACCTGCACTTACGAAGGGGGTAGGCAGCTGTATATCAGGGAGTATCCTTCTGAGAATAAAAACAGCTGGAGCTTGTTAAGGTAATTACACAGGGGAAAGGATAATGTACTGGGAACTCCTCAGAAGAATCTGATTTGTGGTGAGGGGAGAGAGATAAAAGCTCATTTAGGAACGACATGAACATGCTGCGTAGGTAGCTGTTTATCAGTAAATATCTCCACTGAGATTAAGAAAAGCAGTAGCTTAATAAATTAAGTACTTCCTGGTATGGTTACTGTACTGGTAACTCCCCAAAAGAATCTGGATTGTGGTGAGGGAACAGAGAAAAAAGCTCATTTAGGACCTGCACATGAAGCTGGTAGGCAGCTGTATATCAGGGAGTAAACCTTCTGAGAATAAAAACAGCTGGAGCTTAATAAATTAAGTACTTCCTGGTATGGATACTGTACTGGGAACTCCTCAGAAGAATCTGATTTGTGGTGAGGGGAGAGAGATAAAAGCTCATTTAGGAACGACATGAACATGCTGCGTAGGTAGCTGTTTATCAGTAAATATCTGAGATTAAGAAAAGCAGTAGCTTGTAAATTAAGTAATTCCTGGGGATACTGTACTGGGAACTCCCCAAAAGAATCTGGATTGTGGTGAGGGAACAGAGATAAAAGCTCATTTAGGACCTGCACTTATGAACGGGTAGGCAGCTGTTTATCAGTAAACCTTCTTGAGAATAAAAACAGCTGGAGCTTGTTAAGGTAAATTAAGTACAGGGGAAAGGATAATGTACTGGGAACTCCTCAGAAGAATCTGATTGTGGTGAGGGGAGAGAGATAAAAGCTCATTTAGGAACGACATGAACATGCTGCGTAGGCAGCTGTTATCAGTAAATATCTCCACTGAGATTAAGAAAAGCAGTAGCTTAATAAATTAAGTACTTCCTGGGGATGGTTACTGTACTGGTAACTCCCCAAAGAATCTGGATTGTGGTGAGGGAAGAGAAAAAAGCTCATTTAGAACGACATGAACATGCTGCGTAGGTAGCTGTTTATCAGGGAGTAAACCTTCTGAGAATTAAAAAAGCTGGAGCTTAATAAATTAAGTACTTCCTGGTATGGTTACTGTACTGGGAACTCCTCAGAAGAATCTGATTTGTGGTGAGGGAAGAGAAAAAAGCTCATTTAGGAACGACATGAACATGGCGTAGGTAGCAGCTGTTTATCAGTAAATATCCTCCTGAGATTAAGAAAAGCAGTAGCTTGTTAAGTTAATTACACAGGGGATGGTTACTGTACTGGTAACTGCACAAAAGAATCTGGATTGTGGTGGGGAGAGAGAAAAAGCTCATTTAGAACGACATGAACATGCTGCGTAGGTAGCTATTTATCAGGGAGTAAACCTTCTGAGAATTAAAAAAGCTGGAGCTAATAATTAACTACTTCCTGGGGAAAGGATAATGTACTGGGAACTCCTCAGAAGAATCTGATTTGTGGTGAGGGAGAGAGATAAAAAGCTCATTTAGGAACGACATGAACATGCTGCGTAGGTAGCTGTTTATCAGTAAATATCTCCACTGAGATTAAAAACAGTAGCTTAATTTAGTACTTCCTGGTATGGTACTGTACTGGTAACTCCCAAAAGAATCTGGATTTGTGGTGAGGGAAGAGAAAAAAACTCATTTAGGACCTGACATGAACATGCTGGTAGGCAGCTGTATATCAGGGAGTAAATATCTCCACTGAGAATAAAAACAGCAGTAGCTTAATAAATTAAGTACTTCCTGGTAAAGGATAATGTACTGGGAACTCCCCAAAAGAATCTGATTTGTGGTGAGGGAAGAGATAAAAGCTCATTTAGGAACGACATGCAATTACAAGGGTAGGCAGCTGTTTATCAGTAAATATCTCCACTGAGATTAAGAAAAGCAGTAGCTTAATAAATAAGTACTTCCTGGTATGGTTACTGTACTGGTAACTCCCAAAGAATCTGGATTTCTTGTGAGGGAACAGAGAAAAAAGCTCATTTAGGACGTCATGAACATGCTCCGTAGGTAGCTGTATATCAGGGAGTAAACCTTCTCCACTGAGAATAAAAACAGCTGGAGCTTGTTAAGGTAATTACACAGGGGAAAGGATAATGTACTGGGAACTCCTCAGAAGAATCTGATTGTGGTGAGGGGAGAGAGATAAAAGCTCATTTAGGAACGACATGAACATGCTGCGTAGGTAGCTGTTTATCAGTAAATATCTCCACTGAGATTAAGAAAAGCAGTAGCTTAATAAATTAAGTACTTCCTGGTATGGTTACTGTACTGGTAACTCCCCAAAAGAATCTGGATTGTGGTGAGGGAACAGAGAAAAAAGCTCATTTAGGTCCTGCACTTACGAAGGGGGTAGGCAGCTGTATATCAGGGAGTAAACCTTCTGAGAATAAAAACAGCTGGAGCTTGTTAAGGTAATTAACACAGGGGAAAGGATAATGTACTGGGAACTCCTCAGAAGAATCTGATTTGTGGTGAGGGGAGAGAGATAAAAGCTCATTTAGGAACGACATGAACATGCTGCGTAGGTAGCTGTTTATCAGTAAATATCTCCACTGAGATTAAGAAAAGCAGTAGCTTAATAAATTAAGTACTTCCTGGTATGGTTACTGTACTGGTAACTCCCCAAAAGAATCTGGATTGTGGTGAGGGAACAGAGAAAAGGGCTCATTTAGGACCTGCCCTAACGAAGTGGGTAGGCAGCTGTATATCAGGTAGTAAACCTTCTGAGAATAAAAACAGCTGGAGCTTGTTAAGGTAATTACACAGGGGAAAGGATAATGTACTGGGAACTCCTCAGAAGAATCTGATTTGTGGTGAGGGGAGAGAGATAAAAGCTCATTTAGGAACGACATGAACATGCTGCGTAGGTAGCTGTTTATCAGTAAATATCTCCACTGAGATTAAGAAAAGCAGTAGCTTAATAAATTAAGTACTTCCTGGTATGGTTACTGTACTGGTAACTCCCAAAAGAATCTGGATTGTGGTGAGGGAACAGAGAAAAAAGCTCATTTAGGACCTGCACTTACGAAGGGGGTAGGCAGCTGTATATCAGGGAGTAAACCTTCTGAGAATAAAAACAGCTGGAGCTTGTTAAGGTAATTACACAGGGGAAAGGATAATGTACTGGGAACTCCTCAGAAGAATCTGATTTGTGGTGAGGGGAGAGAGATAAAAGCTCATTTAGGAACGACATGAACATGCTGCGTAGGTAGCTGTTTATCAGTAAATATCTCCACTGAGATTAAGAAAAGCAGTAGCTTAATAAATTAAGTACTTCCTGGTATGGTTACTGTACTGGTAACTCCCCAAAAGAATCTGGATTGTGGTGAGGGAACAGAGAAAAAAGCTCATTTAGGACCTGCACTTACGAAGGGGGTAGGCAGTTGTATATCAGGGAGTAAACCTTCTGAGAATAAAAACAGCTGGAGCTTGTTAAGGTAATTACACAGGGGAAAGGATAATGTACTGGGAACTCCTCAGAAGAATCTGATTTGTGGTGAGGGGAGAGAGATAAAAGCTCATTTAGGAACGACATGAACATGCTGCGTAGGTAGCTGTTTATCAGTAAATATCTCCACTGAGATTAAGAAAAGCAGTAGCTTAATAAATTAAGTACTTCCTGGTATGGTTACTGTACTGGTAACTCCCCAAAAGAATCTGGATTGTGGTGAGGGAACAGAGAAAAAAGCTCATTTAGGACCTGCACTTACGAAGGGGGTAGGCAGCTGTATATCAGGGAGTAAACCTTCTGAGAATAAAACAGCTGGAGCTTGTTAAGGTAATTACACAGGGGAAAGGATAATGTACTGGGAACTCCTCAGAAGAATCTGATTTGTGGTGAGGGAGAGAGATAAAAGCTCATTTAGGAACGACATGAACATGCTGCGTAGGTAGCTGTTTATCAGTAAATATCTCCACTGAGATTAAGAAAAGCAGTAGCTTAATAAATTAAGTACTTCCTGGTATGGTTACTGTACTGGTAACTCCCCAAAAGAATCTGGATTGTGGTGAGGGAACAGAGAAAAAAGCTCATTTAGGACCTGCACATACGAAGGGGGTAGGCAGCTGTATATCAGGGAGTAAACCTTCTGAGAATAAAAACAGCTGGAGCTTGTTAAGTAATTACACAGGGGAAAGGATAATGTACTGGGAACTCCTCAGAAGAATCTGATTTGTGGTGAGGGGAGAGAGATAAAAGCTCATTTAGGAACGACATGAACATGCTGCGTAGGTAGCTGTTTATCAGTAAATATCTCCACTGAGATTAAGAAAAGCAGTAGCTTAATAAATTAAGTACTTCCTGGTATGGTTACTGTACTGGTAACTTCCCAAAAGAATCTGTATTGTGGTGAGGGAACAGAGAAAAAAGCTCATTTAGGACCTGCACTTACGAAGGGGGTAGGCAGCTGTATATCAGGGAGTAAACCTTCTGAGAATAAAAACAGCTGGAGCTTGTTAAGGTAATTACACAGGGGTAAGGATAATGTACTGGGAACTCCTCAGAAGAATCTGATTTGTGGTGAGGGAGAGAGATAAAAGCTCATTTAGGAACGACATGAACATGCTGCGTAGGTAGCTGTTTATCAGTAAATATCTCCACTGAGATTAAGAAAAGCAGTAGCTTAATAAATTAAGTACTTCCTGGTATGGTTACTGTACTGGTAACTCCCCAAAAGAATCTGGATTGTGGTGAGGGAACAGAGAAAAAAGCTGATTTAGGACCTGCACTTACGAAGGGGGTAGGCAGCTGTATATCAGGGAGTAAACCTTCTGAGAATAAAAACAGCTGGAGCTTGTTAAGGTAATTACACAGGGGAAAGGATAATGTACTGGGAACTCCTCAGAAGAATCTGATTTGTGGTGAGGGGAGAGATAAAAGCTCATTTAGGAACGACATGAACATGCTGCGTAGGTAGCTGTTTATCAGTAAATATCTCCACTGAGATTAAGAAAAGCAGTAGCTTAATAAATTAAGTACTTCCTGGTATGGTTACTGTACTGGTAACTCCCCAAAAGAATCTGGATTGTGGTGAGGGAACAGAGAAAAAAGCTCATTTAGGACCTGCACTTACGAAGTGGGTAGGCAGCTGTATATCAGGTAGTAAACCTTCTGAGAATAAAAACAGCTGGATCTTGTTAAGGTAATTACACAGGGGAAAGGATAATGTACTGGGAACTCCTCAGAAGAATCTGATTTGTGGTGAGGGGAGAGAGATAAAAGCTCATTTAGGAACGACATGAACATGCTGCGTAGGTAGCTGTTTATCAGTAAATATCTCCACTGAGATTAAGAAAAGCAGTAGCTTAATAAATTAAGTACTTCCTGGTTGGTTACTGTACTGGTAACTCCCAAAAGAATCTGGATTGTGGTGAGGGAACAGAGAAAAAAGCTCATTTAGGACCTGCACTTACGAAGGGGGTAGGCAGCTGTATATCAGGGAGTAAACCTTCTGAGAATAAAAACAGCTGGAGCTTGTTAAGGTAATTACACAGGGGAAAGGATAATGTACTGGGAACTCCTCAGAAGAATCTGATTTGTGGTGAGGGGAGAGAGATAAAAGCTCATTTAGGAACGACATGAACATGCTGCGTAGGTAGCTGTTTATCAGTAAATATCTCCACTGAGATTAAGAAAAGCAGTAGCTTAATAAATTAAGTACTTCCTGGTATGGTTACTGTACTGGTAACTCCCCAAAAGAATCTGGATTGTGGTGAGGGAACAGAGAAAAAAGCTCATTTAGGACCTGCACTTACGAAGGGGGTAGGCAGCTGTATATCAGGGAGTAAACCTTCTGAGAATAAAAACAGCTGGAGCTTGTTAAGGTAATTACACAGGGGAAAGGATAATGTACTGGGAACTCCTCAGAAGAATCTGATTTGTGGTGAGGGGAGAGAGATAAAAGCTCATTTAGGAACGACATGAACATGCTGCGTAGGTAGCTGTTTATCAGTAAATATCTCCACTGAGATTAAGAAAAGCAGTAGCTTAATAAATTAAGTACTTCCTGGTATGGTTACTGTACTGGTAACTCCCCAAAAGAATCTGGATTGTGGTGAGGGAACAGAGAAAAAAGCTCATTTAGGACCTGCACTTACGAAGGGGGTAGGCAGCTGTATATCAGGGAGTAAACCTTCTGAGAATAAAAACAGCTGGAGCTTGTTAAGGTAATTACACAGGGGAAAGGATAATGTACTGGGAACTCCTCAGAAGAATCTGATTTGTGGTGAGGGGAGAGAGATAAAAGCTCATTTAGGAACGACATGAACATGCTGCGTAGGTAGCTGTTTATCAGTAAATATCTCCACTGAGATTAAGAAAAGCAGTAGCTTAATAAATTAAGTACTTCCTGGTATGGTTACTGTACTGGTAACTCCCCAAAAGAATCTGGATTGTGGTGAGGGAACAGAGAAAAAAGCTCATTTAGGACCTGCACATACGAAGGGGGTAGGCAGCTGTATATCAGGGAGTAAACCTTCTGAGAATAAAAACAGCTGGAGCTTGTTAAGGTAATTACACAGGGGAAAGGATAATGTACTGGGAACTCCTCAGAAGAATCTGATTTGTGGTGAGGGGAGAGAGATAAAAGCTCATTTAGGAACGACATGAACATGCTGCGTAGGTAGCTGTTTATCAGTAAATATCTCCACTGAGATTAAGAAAAGCAGTAGCTTAATAAATTAAGTACTTCCTGGTATGGTTACTGTACTGGTAACTCCCAAAAGAATCTGGATTGTGGTGAGGGAACAGAGAAAAAAGCTCATTTAGGACCTGCACTTACGAAGGGGGTAGGCAGCTGTATATCAGGGAGTAAACCTTCTGAGAATAAAAACAGCTGGAGCTTGTTAAGGTAATTACACAGGGGAAGGATAATGTACTGGGAACTCCTCAGAAGAATCTGATTTGTGGTGAGGGGAGAGAGATAAAAGCTCATTTAGGAACGACATGAACATGCTGCGTAGGTAGCTGTTTATCAGTAAATATCTCCACTGAGATTAAGAAAAGCAGTAGCTTAATAAATTAAGTACTTCCTGGTATGGTTACTGTACTGGTAACTCCCCAAAAGAATCTGGATTGTGGTGAGGGAACAGAGAAAAAAGCTCATTTAGGACCTGCACTTACGAAGGGGGTAGGCAGCTGTATATCAGGGAGTAAACCTTCTGAGAATAAAAACAGCTGGAGCTTGTTAAGGTAATTACACAGGGGAAAGGATAATGTACTGGGAACTCCTCAGAAGAATCTGATTTGTGGTGAGGGGAGAGAGATAAAAGCTCATTTAGGAACGACATGAACATGCTGCGTAGGTAGCTGTTTATCAGTAAATATCTCCACTGAGATTAAGAAAAGCAGTAGCTTAATAAATTAAGTACTTCCTGGTATGGTTACTGTACTGGTAACTCCCCAAAAGAATCTGGATTGTGGTGAGGGAACAGAGAAAAAAGCTCATTTAGGACCTGCACTTACGAAGGGGGTAGGCAGCTGTATATCAGGGAGTAAACCTTCTGAGAATAAAACAGCTGGAGCTTGTTAAGGTAATTACACAGGGGAAAGGATAATGTACTGGGAACTCCTCAGAAGAATCTGATTTGTGGTGAGGGGAGAGAGATAAAAGCTCATTTAGGAACGACATGAACATGCTGCGTAGGTAGCTTTTTATCAGTAAATATCTCCACTGAGATTAAGAAAAGCAGTAGCTTAATAAATTAAGTACTTCCTGGTATGGTTACTGTACTGGTAACTCCCCAAAAGAATCTGGATTGTGGTGAGGGAACAGAGAAAAAAGCTCATTTAGGACCTGCACTTACGAAGGGGTAGGCAGCTGTATATCAGGGAGTAAACCTTCTGAGAATAAAAACAGCTGGAGCTTGTTAAGGTAATTACACAGGGGAAAGGATAATGTACTGGGAACTCCTCAGAAGAATCTGATTTTTGGTGAGGGGAGAGAGATAAAAGCTCATTTAGGAACGACATGAACATGCTGCGTAGGTAGCTGTTTATCAGTAAATATCTCCACTGAGATTAAGAAAAGCAGTAGCTTAATAAATTAAGTACTTCCTGGTATGGTTACTGTACTGGTAACTCCCCAAAAGAATCTGGATTGTGGTGAGGGAACAGAGAAAAAAGCTCATTTAGGACCTGCACATACGAAGGGGGTAGGCAGCTGTATATCAGGGAGTAAACCTTCTGAGAATAAAAACAGCTGGAGCTTGTTAAGGTAATTACACAGGGGAAAGGATAATGTACTGGGAACTCCTCAGAAGAATCTGATTTGTGGTGAGGGGAGAGAGATAAAAGCTCATTTAGGAACGACATGAACATGCTGCGTAGGTAGCTGTTTATCAGTAAATATCTCCACTGAGATTAAGAAAAGCAGTAGCTTAATAAATTAAGTACTTCCTGGTATGGTTACTGTACTGGTAACTCCCAAAAGAATCTGTATTGTGGTGAGGGAACAGAGAAAAAAGCTCATTTAGGACCTGCACTTACGAAGGGGTTAGGCAGCTGTATATCAGGGAGTAAACCTTCTGAGAATAAAAACAGCTGGAGCTTGTTAAGGTAATTACACAGGGGAAAGGATAATGTACTGGGAACTCCTCAGAAGAATCTGATTTGTGGTGAGGGGAGAGAGATAAAAGCTCATTTAGGAACGACATGAACATGCTGCGTAGGTAGCTGTTTATCAGTAAATATCTCCACTGAGATTAAGAAAAGCAGTAGCTTAATAAATTAAGTACTTCCTGGTATGGTTACTGTACCGGTAACTCCCCAAAAGAATCTGGATTGTGGTGAGGGAACAGAGAAAAAAGCTCATTTAGGACCTGCACTTACGAAGGGGGTAGGCAGCTGTATATCAGGGAGTAAACCTTCTGAGAATAAAAACAGCTGGAGCTTGTTAAGGTAATTACACAGGGGAAAGGATAGTGTACTGGGAACTCCTCAGAAGAATCTGATTTGTGGTGAGGGGAGTTAGATAAAAGCTCATTTAGTAACGACATGAACATGCTGCGTAGGTAGCTGTTTATCAGTAAATATCTCCACTGAGATTAAGAAAAGCAGTAGCTTAATAAATTAAGTACTTCCTGGTATGGTTACTGTACTGGTAACTCCCCGAAAAGAATCTGGATTGTGGTGAGGGAACAGAGAAAAAAGCTCATTTAGTACCTGCGCTTACGAAAGGGATAGGCAGCTGTATATCAGGTAGTAAACCTTCTGAGAATAAAAACAGCTGGAGCTTGTTAAGGTAATTACACAGGGGAAAGGATAATGTACTGGGAACTCCTCAGAAGAATCTGATTTGTGGTGAGGGGAGAGAGATAAAAGCTCATTTAGGAACGACATGAACATGCTGCGTAGGTAGCTGTTTATCAGTAAATATCTCCACTGAGATTAAGAAAAGCAGTAGCTTAATAAATTAAGTACTTCCTGGTATGGTTACTGTACTGGTAACTCCCCAAAAGAATCTGGATTGTGGTGAGGGAACAGAGAAAAAAGCTCATTTAGGACCTGCACTTACGAAGGGGTAGGCAGCTATATATCAGGGAGTAAACCTTCTGAGAATAAAAACAGCTGGAGCTTGTTAAGGTAATTACACAGGGGAAAGGATAATGTACTGGGAACTCCTCAGAAGAATCTGATTTGTGGTGAGGGGAGAGAGATAAAAGCTCATTTAGGAACGACATGAACATGCTGCGTAGGTAGCTGTTTATCAGTAAATATCTCCACTGAGATTAAGAAAAGCAGTAGCTTAATAAATTAAGTACTTCCTGGTATGGTTACTGTACTGGTAACTCCCCAAAAGAATCCGGATTGTGGTGAGGGAACAGAGAAAAAAGCTCATTTAGGACCTGCACTTACGAAGGGGGTAGGCAGTTGTATATCAGGGAGTAAAAATTCTGAGAATAAATACAGCTGGAGCTTATAAAGGTAATTACACAGGGGAAAGGATAATGTACTGGGAACTCCTCAGAAGAATCTTATTTGTGGTGAGGGGAGAGAGATAAAAGCTCATTTAGGAAGGACATGAACATGCTGCGTAGGTAGCTGTTTATCAGTAAATATCTGCACTGAGATTAAGTAAAGCAGTAGCTTAATAAATTAAGTACTTCCTGGTATGGTTACTGTTCTGGTATCTCCCCAAAAGAATCTGGATTGTGGTGAGGGAACAGAGAAAAAAGCTGATATAGGACCTGCACTTACGAAGGGGGTAGGCAGCTGTATATCAGGGAGTAAACTTTCTGAGAATAAAAACAGCTGGAGCTTGTTAAAGTAATTACACAGGTTAAAGGATAATGTACTGGGAACTCCTCAGAAGAATCTGATTTGTGGTGAGGGGAGAGAGATAAAAGCTCATTTAGGAACGACATGACCATGCTGCGTAGGTAGCTGTTTATCAGTAAATATCTCCACTGAGATTAAGAAAAGCAGTAACTTAATAAATTAAGTACTTCCTGGTATGGTTATTGTACTGGTAACTCCCCAAAAGAATCTGTATTGTGGTGAGGGAACAGAGAAAAAAGCTCATTTAGGACCTGCACTTACGAAGGGGGTAAGCATCTGTATATCAGGGAGTAAACCTTCTGAGAATAAAAACAGCTGGAGCTTGTTAAGGTAATTACACAGGGGAAAGGATAATGTACTGGGAACTCCTCAGAAGAATCTGATTTGTGGTGAGGGGAGTTAGATAAAAGCTCATTTATGAACGACATGAACATGCTGCGTAGGTAGCTGTTTATCAGTAAATATCTCCACTGAGATTAAGAAAAGCAGTAGCTTAATAATTTAAGTACTTCCTGGTATGGTTACTGTACTGGTAACTCCCCAAAAGAATCTGTATTGTGGTGAGGGAACAGAGAAAAAAGATCATTTAGGACCTGCACTTACGAAGGGGGTAGGCAGCTGTATATCAGGGAGTAAACCTTCTGAGAATAAAAACAGCTGGAGCTTGTTAAGGTAATTACACAGGGGAAAGGATAATGTACTGGGAACTCCTCAGGAGAATCTGATTTGTGGTGAGGGGAGAGAGATAAAAGCTCATTTAGGAACGACATGAACATGCTGCGTAGGTAGCTGTTTATCAGTAAATATCTCCACTGAGATTAAGAAAAGCAATAGCTTAATAAATTAAGTACTTCCTGGTATGGTTACTGTACCGGTAACTCCCCAAAAGAATCTGGATTGTGGTGAGGGAACAGAGAAAAAAGCTCATTTAGGACCTGCACTTACGAAGGGGGTAGGCAGCTGTTTATCAGGGAGTAAACCTTCTGGGAATAAAAACAGCTGGAGCTTGTTAAGGTAATTACACAGGGGAAAGGATAATGTACTGGGAACTCCTCAGAAGAATCTGATTTGTGGTGAGGGGAGTTAGATAAAAGCTCATTTAGTAACGACATGAACATGCTGCGTAGGTAGCTGTTTATCAGTAAATATCTCCACTGAGATTAAGAAAAGCAGTAGCTTAATAAATTAAGTACTTCCTGGTATGGTTACTGTACTGGTCACTCCACAAAAGAATCTGGATTGTGGTGAGGGAACAGAGAAAAAAGCTCATTTAGGACCTGCAGTTACGAAGGGGGTAGGCAGCTGTATATCAGGGAGTAAACCTTCTGAGAATAAAAACAGCTGGAGCTTGTTAAGGTAATTACACAGGGGAAAGGATAATGTACTGGGAACTCCTCAGAAGAATCTGATTTGTGGTGAGGGGAGTTAGATAAAAGCTCATTTAGTAACGAAATGAACATGCTGCGTAGGTAGCTGTTTATCAGTAAATATCTCCACTGAGATTAAGAAAAGCAGTAGCTTAATAAATTAAGTACTTCCTGGTATGGTTACTGTACTGGTAACTCCCCAAAAGAATCTGGATTGTGGTGAGGGAACAGAGAAAAAAGCTCATTTAGGACCTGCACTTACGAAGGGGGTAGGCAGCTTTATATCAGTGAGTAAACCTTCTGAGAATAAAAACAGCTGGAGCTTGTTAAGGTAATTACACAGGGGAAAGGATAATGTACTGGGAACTCCTCAGAAGAATCTGATTTGTGGTGAGGGGAGAGAGATAAAAGCTCATTTAGGAACGACATGACCATGCTGCGTACGTAGCCGTTTATCAGTAAATATCTCCACTGAGATTAAGAAAAGCAGTAGCTTAATAAATTAAATATTTCCTCGTATGGTTACTGTACTGGTAACTCCTCAAAAGAATCTGGATTGTGGTGAGGGAACAGAGAAAAACTCTCATTTAGGACCTGCACTTACGAAGGGAGTAGGCAGCTGTATATCAGGGAGTAAACCTTCTGAGAATAAAAACAGGTGGAGCTTGTTAAGGTAATTACACAGGGGAAAGGACAATGTACTGGGACCTCCTCAGAAGAATCTGATTTGTGGTGAGGGGAGAGAGATAAAAGCTCATTTAGGAACGACATGAACATGCTGCGTAGGTAGCTGTTTATCAGTACATATCTCCACTGAGATTAAGAGAAGCAGTAGCTTAATAAATTAAGTATTTCCTGGTATGTTTACTCTACTGGTAACTCCCCAAAAGAATTTGGATTTTGGTGAGGGAACAGAGAAAAAAGCTCATTTAGGACCTGCACATACGAAGGGGGTAGGCAGCAGTATATCAGGGAGTAAACCTTCTGAGAATAAAAACAGCTGGAGCTTGTTAAGGTAATTACACAGGGGAAAGGATAATGTACTGGAAACTCCTCCGAAGAATCTGATTTGTGGTGAGGGGAGAGAGATAAAAGCTCATTTAGGAACGACATGAACATGCAGCGTAAGTAGCTGTTTATCAGTAAATATCTCCACTGAGATTAAGAAAAGCAGTAGCTTAATAAATTAAGTACTTCCTGGTATGGTTACTGTACTGGTAACTCCCCAAAAGAATCTGGATTGTGGTGAGGGAACAGAGAAAAAAGCTCATTTAGTACCTGCACTTACGAAGGGGTAGGCAGCTGTATATCAGGGAGTAAACCTTCTGAGAATAAAAACAGCTGGAGCTTGTTAAGGTAATTACACAGGGGAAAGGATAATGTACTGGGAACTCCTCAGAAGAATCTGATATGTGGTGAGGGGAGAGAGATAAAAGCTCATTTAGGAACGACATGAACATGCTGCATAGGTAGCTGTTTATCAGTAAATATCTCCACTGCGATTAAGAAAAGCAGTAGCTTAATAAATTAAGTACTTCCTGGTATGGTTACTGTACTGGTAACTCCCCAAAGAATTTGGATTGTGGTGAGGGAACAGAGAAAAAAGCTCATTTAGGACCTGCCCTTACGAAGGGGGTAGGCAGCGGTATATCACGGAGTAAACCTTCTGAGAATAAAAACAGCTGGAGCTTGTTAAGGTAATTACACATGGGAAAGGATAATGTACTGGGAACTCCTCAGAAGAATCTTATTTGTGGTGAGGGGAGAGAGATAAAAGCTCATTTAGGAACGACATGAACATGCTGCGTACGTAACTGTTTATCAGTAAATATCTCCACTGAGATTAAGAAAAGCAGTAGCTTAATAAAATAAGTACTTCCTGGTATCGTTACTGTACTGGTAACTCCCCAAAGAATATGGATGGTGGTGAGGGAACAGAGAAAAAAGCTCATTTAGGACCTGAACTTACGAAGGAGGTAAGCAGCTATATATCAGGGAGTATCGCTTCTGAGAATAAAAACAGCTGGAGCTTGTTAAGGTAATTACACAGGGGAAAGGATAATGTACTGGGAACTCCACAGAAGAATCTGATTTGTGGTGAGTGGAGAGAGATAAAAGCACATTTAGGAACGACATGAACATGCTGCATGGTAGCTGTTTATCAGTAAATATCTCCACTGAGATTAAGAAAAGCAGTAGCTTAATAAATTAAGTACTTCCTGGTATGGTTACTGTACTGGTAACTCCCCAAAAGAATCTGGTTTGTGGTGAGGGAACAGAGAAAAAAGCTCATTTAGGACCTGCACTTACGAAGGGGGTAGGCAGCTGTATATCAGGGAGTAAACCGTCTGAGAATAAAAACAGCTGGAGCTTGTTAAGGTAATTACACAGGGGAAAGGATAATGTACTGGGAACTCCTAAGAAGAATCTGATTTGTGGTGAGTGGAGAGAGATAAAAGCTCATTTAGGAACGACATGAACATGCTGCGTACATAGCTGTTTATCAGTAAATATCTCCACTGATATTAAGAAAAGCAGTAGCTTAATAAATTAAGTACTTGCTGGTATGGTTACTGTACTGGTAACTCCCCAAAAGAATCTGGATTGTGGTGAGGGAACAGAGAAAAAAGCTCATTTAAGACCTGCACTAACGAAGGGGGTAGGCAGTTGTATATCAGGGAGTAAACCTTCTGAGAATAAAAACAGCTGGAGCTTGTTTAGGTAATTACACAGAGGAAAGGATAATGTACTGGGAACTCCTCAGAAGAATCTGATTTGTGGTGAGGGGAGAGAGATAAAAGCTCATTTATGAACGACATGAACATGCTGCGTAGGTAGCTGTTTATCAGTAAATATCTCCACTGAGATTAAGAAAAGCAGTAGCTTAATGAATTAAGTACTTCCTGGTATGGTTATTGTACTGGTAACTCCCCAAAATAATCTGGATTGTGGTGAGGGAACAGAGAAAAATGCTCATTTAGGACCTGCACTTACGAAGGGGGTAGGCAGTTGTATATCAGGGAATAAACCTTCTGAGAATAAAAACAGCTGGAGCTTGTTAAGGTAATTACACAGGGGAAAGGATAATGTACTGGGAACTCCTCAGAAGAATCTGATTTGTGGTGAGGGGAGAGAGATAAAAGCTCATTTAGGAACGACATGAACATGCTGCATACGTAGCTGTTTATCAGTAAATATCTCCACTGAGATTAAGAAAAGCAGTAGCTTAATAAATTATGTACTTCCTGGTATGTTTACTGTACTGGTAACTCCCCAAAAGAGTCTGGATTGTGGTGAGGGAACAGAGAAAAAAGCTCATTTAGGACCTGCACTTACGAAGCGGTAGGCAGCTGTATATCAGGGAGTAAACCTTCTGAGAATAAAAACAGCTGGAGCTTGTTAAGGTAATTACACAGGGGAAACGATAATGTACTAGGAACTCCTCAGAAGAATCTGATTTGTGGTGAGGGGAGAAAGATAAAAGCTCATTTAGGAACGACATGAACATGCTGCGTACGTAACTGTTTATCAGTAAATATCTCCACTGAGATTAAGAAAAGCAGTAGCTTAATAAAATAAGTACTTCCTGGTATCGTTACTGTACTGGTAACTCCCCAAAGAATATGGATGGTGGTGAGGGAACAGAGAAAAAAGCTCATTTAGGACCTGAACTTACGAAGGAGGTAAGCAGCTATATATCAGGGAGTATCGCTTCTGAGAATAAAAACAGCTGGAGCTTGTTAAGGTAATTACACAGGGGAAAGGATAATGTACTGGGAACTCCACAGAAGAATCTGATTTGTGGTGAGTGGAGAGAGATAAAAGCACATTTAGGAACGACATGAACATGCTGCATGGTAGCTGTTTATCAGTAAATATCTCCACTGAGATTAAGAAAAGCAGTAGCTTAATAAATTAAGTACTTCCTGGTATGGTTACTGTACTGGTAACTCCCCAAAAGAATCTGGTTTGTGGTGAGGGAACAGAGAAAAAAGCTCATTTAGGACCTGCACTTACGAAGGGGGTAGGCAGCTGTATATCAGGGAGTAAACCGTCTGAGAATAAAAACAGCTGGAGCTTGTTAAGGTAATTACACAGGGGAAAGGATAATGTACTGGGAACTCCTAAGAAGAATCTGATTTGTGGTGAGTGGAGAGAGATAAAAGCTCATTTAGGAACGACATGAACATGCTGCGTACATAGCTGTTTATCAGTAAATATCTCCACTGATATTAAGAAAAGCAGTAGCTTAATAAATTAAGTACTTGCTGGTATGGTTACTGTACTGGTAACTCCCCAAAAGAATCTGGATTGTGGTGAGGGAACAGAGAAAAAAGCTCATTTAGGACCTGCACTAACGAAGGGGGTAGGCAGTTGTATATCAGGGAGTAAACCTTCTGAGAATAAAAACAGCTGGAGCTTGTTTAGGTAATTACACAGGGAAAGGATAATGTACTGGGAACTCCTCAGAAGAATCTGATTTGTGGTGAGGGGAGAGAGATAAAAGCTCATTTATGAACGACATGAACATGCTGCGTAGGTAGCTGTTTATCAGTAAATATCTCCACTGAGATTAAGAAAAGCAGTAGCTTAATGAATTAAGTACTTCCTGGTATGGTTATTGTACTGGTAACTCCCCAAAATAATCTGGATTGTGGTGAGGGAACAGAGAAAAATGCTCATTTAGGACCTGCACTTACGAAGGGGGTAGGCAGTTGTATATCAGGGAATAAACCTTCTGAGAATAAAAACAGCTGGAGCTTGTTAAGGTAATTACACAGGGGAAAGGATAATGTACTGGGAACTCCTCAGAAGAATCTGATTTGTGGTGAGGGGAGAGAGATAAAAGCTCATTTAGGAACGACATGAACATGCTGCATACGTAGCTGTTTATCAGTAAATATCTCCACTGAGATTAAGAAAAGCAGTAGCTTAATAAATTATGTACTTCCTGGTATGTTTACTGTACTGGTAACTCCCCAAAAGAGTCTGGATTGTGGTGAGGGAACAGAGAAAAAAGCTCATTTAGGACCTGCACTTACGAAGCGGTAGGCAGCTGTATATCAGGGAGTAAACCTTCTGAGAATAAAAACAGCTGGAGCTTGTTAAGGTAATTACACAGGGGAAACGATAATGTACTAGGAACTCCTCAGAAGAATCTGATTTGTGGTGAGGGGAGAAAGATAAAAGCTCATTTAGGAACGACATGAACATGCTGCGTAGGTAGCTGTTTATCAGTAAATATCTCCACTGAGATTAAGAAAAGCAGTAGCTTAATAAA
The DNA here is from genome assembly GCF_023159225.1 of Perognathus longimembris pacificus. Classification (NCBI taxonomy): domain Eukaryota; kingdom Metazoa; phylum Chordata; class Mammalia; order Rodentia; family Heteromyidae; genus Perognathus; species Perognathus longimembris. The sequence goes on along the minus strand of NW_025956696.1, from coordinate 9,067 downwards.
TTAAGTACTTCCTGGTATGGTTACTGTACTGGTAACTCCCCAAAAGAATCTGGATTGTGGTGAGGGAACGGAGAAAAAAGCTCATTTAGGACCTGCACTTACGAAGGGGATAGGCAGTTGTATATCAGGGAGTAAACCTTCTGAGAATAAAAACAGCTGGAGCTTGTTAAGGTAATTACACAGGGGAAAGGATAATGTACTGGGAACTCCTCAGAAGAATCTGATTTGTGGTGAGGGGAGAGAGATAAAAGCTCATTTAGGAACGACATGAACATGCTGCATACGTAGCGGTTTATCAGCAAATATCTCCACTGAGTTTAAGAAATGCAGTAGCTTAATAAATTAAGTACTTCCTGGTATGGTTACTGTACTGGTAACACCCCAAAAGAATCTGGATTGTGGTGAGGGAACAGAGAAAAAAGCTCATTTAGGACCTGCACTTACGAAGGGGGTAGGCAGCTGTATATCAGGGAGTAAACCTTCTGAGAATAAAAACAGCTGGAGCTTGTTAAGGTAATTACTCATGGGAAAGGATAATGTACTGGGAACTCCTAAGAAGAATCTGATTTGTGGTGAGGGGAGAGAGATAAAAGCTCATTTAAGAACGACATGAACATGCTGCCTACGTAGCTGTTTATCAGTAAATTAATCCACTGAGATTAAGAAAAGCAGTAGCTTAATAAATTAATTACTTCCTGGTATGGTTACTGTACTGGTAACTCCCCAAAAGAATCTGGATTGTGGTGAGGGAACAGAGAAAAAAGCTCATTTAGGACCTGCACTTACGAAGGGGGTAGGCAGCTGTATATCAGGAAGTAAACCTTCTGAGAATAAAAACAGCTGGAGCTTGTTAAGGTAATTACTCATGGGAAAGGATAATGTACTGGGAACTCCTCAGAAGAATCTGATTTGTGGTGAGGGGAGAGAGATAAAAGCTCATTTAGGAACGACATGAACATGCTGCGTAGGTAGCTGTTTATCAGTAAATATCTCCACTGAGATTAAGAAAAGCAGTAGCTTAATAAATTAAGTACTTCCTGGTATGGTTACTGTACTGGTAACTCCCGAAAAGAATCTGGATTGTGGTGAGGGAACAGAGAAAAAAGCTCATTTAGGACCTGCACTTACGAAGGGGGTAGGCAGCTGTATATCAGGGAGTAAACCTTCTGAGAATAAAAACAGCTGGAGCTTGTTAAGGTAATTACACAGGGGAAAGGATAATGTACTGGGAACTCCTCAGAAGAATCTGATTTGTGGTGAGGGGAGAGAGATAAAAGCTCATTTAGGAACGACATGAACATGCTGCGTAGGTAGTTGTTTATCAGTAAATATCTCCACTGAGATTAAGAAAAGCAGTGGATTAATGAATTAAGTACTTCCTGGTATGGTTACTGTACTGGTAACTCCCCAAAAGAATCTGTATTGTGGTGAGGGAACAGAGAATAAAGCTCATTTAGGACCTGCACTTATGAAGGGTGTAGGCAGCTGTATATCAGGGAGTAAACCTTCTGAGAATAAAAACAGCTGGAGCTTGTTAAGGTAATTACACAGGGGTAAGGATAATATACTGGGAACTCCTCAAAGAATCTGATTTGTGGTGAGGGGAGCGAGATAAAAGCTCATTTAGGAAGGACATGAACATGCTGCGTAGGTAGCTGTTTATCAGTAAATATCTCCACTGAGATTAAGAAAAGCAGTAGCTTAATAAATTAAGTACTTCCTGGTATGGTTTCTGTACTGGTAACTCCCCAAAGAATCTGGATTGTGGTGAGGAAACAGAGAAAAAAGCTCATTTAGGACCTGCACTTACGAAGGGGTTAGACAGCACTATATCAGGGAGTAAACCTTCTGAGAATAAAAACAGCTGGAGCTTGTTAAGGTAATTACACAGGGGAAAGGATAATGTACCGGGAACTCCTCAGAAGATTCTGATTTGTGGTGAGTGAAGAGAGATAAAAGCTCATTTAGGAACGACATGAACATGCTGCGTAGGTAGCTGTTTATCAGTAAATATCTCCACTGAGATTAAGAAAAGCAGTAGCTTAATAAATTAAGTACTTCCTGGTATGGTTACTGTACTGGTAACTCCCCAAAAGAATCTGGATTGTGGTGAGGGAACAGAGAAAAAAGCTCATTTAGGACCTGCACTTACGAAGGGGGTAGGCAGCTGTATATCAGGGAGTAAACCTTCTGAGAATAAAAACAGCTGGAGCTTGTTAAGGTAATTACACAGGGGAAAGGATAATGTACTGGAACTCCTCGGAAGAATCTGATTTGTGGTGAGGTGAGAGAGATAAAAGCTCATTTAGGAACGACATGAACATGCTGCGTAGGTAGCTGTTTATCAGTAAATATCTCCACTGAGAATAAGAAAAGCAGTAGCTTAATAAATTAATACTTCCTGGAATGGTTACTGTACTGGTAACTCCCCAAAAGAATCTGGATTGTGGTGAGGGAACAGAGAAAAAAGCTCATTTAGGACCTGCACTTACGAAGGGGGTAGGCAGCTGTATATCAGGGAGTAAACCTTCTGAGAATAAAAACAGCTGGAGCTTGTTAAGGTAATTACACAGGGGAAAGGATAATGTACTGGGAACTCCTCAGAAGAATCTGATTTGTGGTGAGGGGAGAGAGATAAAAGCTCATTTAGGAACGACATGAACATGCTGCGTAGGTAGTTGTTTATCAGTAAATATCTCCACTGAGATTAAGAAAAGCAGTGGTTTAATGAATTAAGTACTTCCTGGTATGGTTACTGTACTGTTAACTCCCCAAAAGAATCTGTATTGTGGTGAGGGAACAGAGAATAAAGCTCATTTAGGACCTGCACTTATGAAGGGGGTACGCAGCTGTATATCAGGGAGTAAACCTTCTGAGAATAAAAACAGCTGGAGCTTGTTAAGGTAATTACACAGGGGTAAGGATAATATACTGGGAACTCCTCAAAAGAATCTGATTTGTGGTGAGGGGAGCGAGATAAAAGCTCATTTAGGAAGGACATGAACATGCTGCGTAGGTAGCTGTTTATCAGTAAATATCTCCACTGAGATTAAGAAAAGCAGTAGCTTAATAAATTAAGTACTTCCTGGTATGGTTTCTGTACTGGTAACTCCCCAAAGAATCTGGATTGTGGTGAGGGAACAGAGAAAAAAGCTCATTTAGGACCTGCACTTACGAAGGGTTTAGACAGCAATATATCAGGGAGTAAACCTTCTGAGAATAAAAACAGCTGGAGCTTGTTAAGGTAATTACACAGGGGAAAGGATAATGTACGGGAACTCCTCAGAAGATTCTGATTTGTGGTGAGTGAGAGAGATAAAAGCTCATTTAGGAACGACATGAACATGCTGCGTAGGTAGCTGTTTATCAGTAAATATCTCCACTGAGATTAAGAAAAGCAGTAGCTTAATAAATTAAGTACTTCCTGGTATGGTTACTGTACTGGTAACTCCCCAAAAAAATCTGGATTGTGGTGAGGGAACAGAGAAAAAAGCTCATTTAGGACCTGCACTTACGAAGGGGGTAGGCAGCTGTATATCAGGGAGTAAACCTTCTGAGAATAAAAACAGCTGGAGCTTGTTAAGGTAATTACACAGGGGAAAGTATAATGTACTGGGAACTCCTCGAAGAATCTGATTTGTGGTGAGGGGAGAGAGATAAAAGCTCATTTAAGAACGACATGAACATGCTGCATAGGTAGCTGTTTATCAGTAAATATCTCCACTGAGATTAAGAAAAGCAGTAGCTTAATAAATTAAGTACTTCCTGGTGTGGTTACTGTACTGGTAACTCCCCAAAAGAATCTGGATTGTGGTGAGGCAACAGAGAAAAAAGCTCATTTAGGACCTGCACTTACGAAGGGGGTAGGCAGCTGTATATCAGGGAGTAAACCTTCTGAGAATAAAAACAGCTGGAGCTTGTTAAGGTAATTACACAGGGGAAAGGATAATGTACTGGGAACTCCTCAGAAGAATATGATTTGTGGTGAGTGGAGAGAGATAAAAGCTCATTTAGGAAGACATGAACATGCTGCGTAGGTAGCTGTTTATCAGTAAATATCTCCACTGAGAATAAGAAAAGCAGTAGCTTAATAAATTAAATACTTCCTGGTATGGTTACTGTACTGGTAACTCCCCAAAAGAATCTGGATTGTGGTGAGGGAACAGAGAAAAAAGCTCATTTAGGACCTGCACTTACGAAGGGGGTAGGCAGCTGTATATCAGGGAGTAAACCTTCTGAGAATAAAAACAGCTGGAGCTTGTTAAGGTAATTACACAGGGGAAAGGATAATGTACTGGGAACTCCTCAGAAGAATCTGATTTGTGGTTAGGGGAGAGAGATAAAAGCTCATTTAGGAACGACATGAACATGCTGCGTAGGTAGCTGTTTATCAGTAAATATCTCCACTGAGATTAAGAAAAGCAGTAGCTTAATAAATTAAGTACTTCCTGGTATGGTTACTGTACTGGTAACTCCCCAAAAGAATCTGGATTGTGGTGAGGGAACGGAGAAAAAAGCTCATTTAGGACCTGCACTTACGAAGGGGATAGGCAGTTGTATATCAGGGAGTAAACCTTCTGAGAATAAAAACAGCTGGAGCTTGTTAAGGTAATTACACAGGGGAAAGGATAATGTACTGGGAACTCCTCAGAAGAATCTGATTTGTGGTGAGGGGAGAGAGATAAAAGCTCATTTAGGAACGACATGAACATGCTGCATACGTAGCGGTTTATCAGCAAATATCTCCACTGAGTTTAAGAAATGCAGTAGCTTAATAAATTAAGTACTTCCTGGTATGGTTACTGTACTGGTAACACCCCAAAAGAATCTGGATTGTGGTGAGGGAACAGAGAAAAAAGCTCATTTAGGACCTGCACTTACGAAGGGGGTAGGCAGCTGTATATCAGGGAGTAAACCTTCTGAGAATAAAAACAGCTGGAGCTTGTTAAGGTAATTACTCATGGGAAAGGATAATGTACTGGGAACTCCTAAGAAGAATCTGATTTGTGGTGAGGGGAGAGAGATAAAAGCTCATTTAAGAACGACATGAACATGCTGCCTACGTAGCTGTTTATCAGTAAATTAATCCACTGAGATTAAGAAAAGCAGTAGCTTAATAAATTAATTACTTCCTGGTATGGTTACTGTACTGGTAACTCCCCAAAAGAATCTGGATTGTGGTGAGGGAACAGAGAAAAAAGCTCATTTAGGACCTGCACTTACGAAGGGGGTAGGCAGCTGTATATCAGGAAGTAAACCTTCTGAGAATAAAAATAGCTGGAGCTTGTTAAGGTAATTACTCATGGGAAAGGATAATGTACTGGGAACTCCTCAGAAGAATCTGATTTGTGGTGAGGGGAGAGAGATAAAAGCTCATTTAGGAACGACATGAACATGCTGCGTAGGTAGCTGTTTATCAGTAAATATCTCCACTGAGATTAAGAAAAGCAGTAGCTTAATAAATTAAGTACTTCCTGGTATGGTTACTGTACTGGTAACTCCCCAAAAGAATCTGGATTGTGGTGAGGGAACAGAGAAAAAAGCTCATTTAGGACCTGCACTTACGAAGGGGGTAGGCAGATGTATATCAGGGAGTAAACCTTCTGAGAATAAAAACAGCTGGAGCTTGTTAAGGTAATTACACAGGGGAAAGGATAATGTACTGGGAACTCCTCAGAAGAATCTGATTTGTGGTGAAGGGAGAGAGATAAAAGCTCATTAGGAACGACATGAACATGCTGCGTAGGTAGTTGTTTATCAGTAAATATCTCCACTGAGATTAAGAAAAGCAGTGGATTAATGAATTAAGTACTTCCTGGTATGGTTACTGTACTGGTAACTCCCCAAAAGAATCTGTATTGTGGTGAGGGAACAGAGAATAAAGCTCATTTAGGACCTGCACTTATGAAGGGTGTAGGCAGCTGTATATCAGGGAGTAAACCTTCTGAGAATAAAAACAGCTGGAGCTTGTTAAGGTAATTACACAGGGGTAAGGATAATATACTGGGAACTCCTCAAAAGAATCTGATTTGTGGTGAGGGGAGCGAGATAAAAGCTCATTTAGGAAGGACATGAACATGCTGCGTAGGTAGCTGTTTATCAGTAAATATCTCCACTGAGATTAAGAAAAGCAGTAGCTTAATAAATTAAGTACTTCCTGGTATGGTTTCTGTACTGGTAACTCCCCAAAGAATCTGGATTGTGGTGAGGAAACAGAGAAAAAGCTCATTTAGGACCTGCACTTACGAAGGGGTTAGACAGCACTATATCAGGGAGTAAACCTTCTGAGAATAAAAACAGCTGGAGCTTGTTAAGGTAATTACACAGGGGAAAGGATAATGTACCGGGAACTCCTCAGAAGATTCTGATTTGTGGTGAGTGAAGAGAGATAAAAGCTCATTTAGGAACGACATGAACATGCTGCGTAGGTAGCTGTTTATCAGTAAATATCTCCACTGAGATTAAGAAAAGCAGTAGCTTAATAATTAAGTACTTCCTGGTATGGTTACTGTACTGGTAACTCCCCAAAAGAATCTGGATTGTGGTGAGGGACAGAGAAAAAAGCTCATTTAGGACCTGCACTTACGAAGGGGGTAGGCAGCTGTATATCAGGGAGTAAACCTTCTGAGAATAAAAACAGCTGGAGCTTGTTAAGGTAATTACACAGGGGAAAGGATAATGTACTGGGAACTCCTCAGAAGAATCTGATTTGTGGTTAGGGGAGAGAGATAAAAGCTCATTTAGGAACGACATGAACATGCTGCGTAGGTAGCTGTTTATCAGTAAATATCTCCACTGAGATTAAGAAAAGCAGTAGCTTAATAAATTAAGTACTTCCTGGTATGGTTACTGTACTGGTAACTCCCCAAAAGAATCTGGATTGTGGTGAGGGAACGGAGAAAAAAGCTCATTTAGGACCTGCACTTACGAAGGGATAGGCAGTTGTATATCAGGGAGTAAACCTTCTGAGAATAAAAACAGCTGGAGCTTGTTAAGGTAATTACACAGGGGAAAGGATAATGTACTGGGAACTCCTCAGAAGAATCTGATTTGTGGTGAGGGGAGAGAGATAAAAGCTCATTTAGGAACGACATGAACATGCTGCATACGTAGCGGTTTATCAGCAAATATCTCCACTGAGTTTAAGAAATGCAGTAGCTTAATAAATTAAGTACTTCCTGGTATGGTTACTGTACTGGTAACACCCCAAAAGAATCTGGATTGTGGTGAGGGAACAGAGAAAAAAGCTCATTTAGGACCTGCACTACGAAGGGGGTAGGCAGCTGTATATCAGGGAGTAAACCTTCTGAGAATAAAAACAGCTGGAGCTTGTTAAGGTAATTACTCATGGAAAGGATAATGTACTGGGAACTCCTAAGAAGAATCTGATTTGTGGTGAGGGGAGGAGAGATAAAAGCTCATTTAAGAACGACATGAACATGCTGCCTACGTAGCTGTTTATCAGTAAATTAATCCACTGAGATTAAGAAAAGCAGTAGCTTAATAAATTAATTACTTCCTGGTATGGTTACTGTACTGGTAACTCCCAAAAGAATCTGGATTGTGGTGAGGGAACAGAGAAAAAAGCTCATTTAGGACCTGCACTTACGAAGGGGGTAGGCAGCTGTATATCAGGAAGTAAACCTTCTGAGAATAAAAATAGCTGAGCTTGTTAAGGTAATTACTCATGGGAAAGGATAATGTACTGGGAACTCCTCAGAAGAATCTGATTTGTGGTGAGGGGAGAGAGATAAAAGCTCATTTAGGAACGACATGAACATGCTGCGTAGGTAGCTGTTTATCAGTAAATATCTCCACTGAGATTAAGAAAAGCAGTAGCTTAATAAATTAAGTACTTCCTGGTATGGTTACTGTACTGGTAACTCCCCAAAAGAATCTGGATTGTGGTGAGGGAACAGAGAAAAAAGCTCATTTAGGACCTGCACTTACGAAGGGGGTAGGCAGATGTATATCAGGGAGTAAACCTTCTGAGAATAAAAACAGCTGGAGCTTGTTAAGGTAATTACACAGGGGAAAGGATAATGTACTGGGAACTCCTCAGAAGAATCTGATTTGTGGTGAAGGGAGAGAGATAAAAGCTCATTAGGAACGACATGAACATGCTGCGTAGGTAGTTGTTTATCAGTAAATATCTCCACTGAGATTAAGAAAAGCAGTGGATTAATGAATTAAGTACTTCCTGGTATGGTTACTGTACTGGTAACTCCCCAAAAGAATCTGTATTGTGGTGAGGGAACAGAGAATAAAGCTCATTTAGGACCTGCACTTATGAAGGGTGTAGGCAGCTGTATATCAGGGAGTAAACCTTCTGAGAATAAAAACAGCTGGAGCTTGTTAAGGTAATTACACAGGGGTAAGGATAATATACTGGGAACTCCTCAAAAGAATCTGATTTGTGGTGAGGGGAGCGAGATAAAAGCTCATTTAGGAAGGACATGAACATGCTGCGTAGGTAGCTGTTTATCAGTAAATATCTCCACTGAGATTAAGAAAAGCAGTAGCTTAATAAATTAAGTACTTCCTGGTATGGTTTCTGTACTGGTAACTCCCCAAAGAATCTGGATTGTGGTGAGGAAACAGAGAAAAAGCTCATTTAGGACCTGCACTTACGAAGGGGTTAGACAGCACTATATCAGGGAGTAAACCTTCTGAGAATAAAAACAGCTGGAGCTTGTTAAGGTAATTACACAGGGGAAAGGATAATGTACCGGGAACTCCTCAGAAGATTCTGATTTGTGGTGAGTGAAGAGAGATAAAAGCTCATTTAGGAACGACATGAACATGCTGCGTAGGTAGCTGTTTATCAGTAAATATCTCCACTGAGATTAAGAAAAGCAGTAGCTTAATAATTAAGTACTTCCTGGTATGGTTACTGTACTGGTAACTCCCCAAAAGAATCTGGATTGTGGTGAGGGACAGAGAAAAAAGCTCATTTAGGACCTGCACTTACGAAGGGGGTAGGCAGCTGTATATCAGGGAGTAAACCTTCTGAGAATAAAAACAGCTGGAGCTTGTTAAGGTAATTACACAGGGGAAAGGATAATGT